>NW_028320208.1:0-53676 GCF_062004578.1 Staurois parvus
GAGAAAAAAGAGAGAAGAGAAAGAGGAGAGAAGAGAAAAAAGAGAGAAGAGAAAGAGGAGAGAAGAGAAAAAAGAGAGAAGAGAAAGAGGAGAGAAGAGAAAAAAAGAGAGAAGAGAAAGAGGAGAGAAGAGAAAAAAGAGAGAATAGAAAAAAGAGAGAAGAGAAAAAAGAGAGAAGAGAGAGAAGGAAGAGAAGAGAGAAAGGGGAAAGAGAGAAAGGGAAGAGAAAGAGAGAAAGGGAAGAGAGAAGAGAGGGAAGAGAGAGAGAAAAGAGAGAGAGGGAGGAGAGAGAGAGAGGGAAGAGCGAGGGAGAGCGAGACAGAGGAGAGAGAGAGGGAAGAGAGAGAAGAGAGGGGAGAGAGAGAGGGGAGAGAGAGAGGGAAGAGAGGGAGGGCCTTATACATCAGAGGCAAAATATGGGCAGCACAGTGGCTTAGTGGTTAGCCTTGCAGCACTGGGGTCCTTGGTTCAAATCCCGACCAGGACCCTATCTGCATGGAGTTTGCATGTTCTTCCTGTGCCTGCGTGGGTTTCCTCCGGGTACTCCGGTTTCCTCCCACACCCCAAAAAAGGGCAAACTTGCGTTGGTGGTGTAGTGGTAAGCATAGCTGTTTTCCAAGCAGCTGACCTGGGTTCGATTCCCAGCCAACGCATTGTCCAAGATGGCTGCTTCGCCTCCTTAGTATTGCCATGATAATGCTGATACTAATATTATTTATAGCAATGATAATAATAATTCCAACAATATCGACAACTATCATGATAATAATATTAATAATAGAAATAATACTTATAAAGATAATAATCCTAATAGTAATGGCAATAATAGTATTAGAAATGGAAATAATATATATATTTATTATTTGTAGGTGAGAAGCAAATACAATAAAATGAAGATTTCTTTGATCGCTGTGTCCTTCAGCAACAGCTGATCATATGTCCAGGAAAAGGGCCAAGCTGAGCAGCCTTTTACCATGTGATCAGCTGTGTCCAATCACAGCTGATCACAGTGTAAATCAGAAATGCTGGATATCGGCAGTCCTTTCCTCCCGCTCAAAGCACATGAGGAGAGGAGAGGAGAGGAGAGCTGGTAAGCAGCATTTCTCAGAGGGGACATCTACACTGATCATCAGAGCAATAATTATCAGTGTAGCGCCATCAGTGCCCATCAGTGCCTTCCTTTAGCTTTCCCTTCCGTTGTAGTGGAAGGGCCGGCCTGACTGCATACAAATTAAAATTGTCTCTTTCTTCCCTTTCTCTCTATCCTCTCTCTCTCTTCTATTTCTTCTCCCTCTCTCTTCTCTATCTATCTATCTTCCCCCCCTCTCTCTTTTCTTTCTTCCCTCTCTCTCTCTTCCCCCCTCCCCCCTCTCTCTCTTCCCTCCCTCTTCCTCTCCTCTCTCTCTCCCCCCTCTCTATACTCCCCCCCCCCCCCCTCTGTCTCTTCCCTCTCTCTCCTCTCTCTCTCCCCTCTCTATCTATCCTTCCCCTCCTCTCTTCCCCCCCTTTTTCTATTCCTTCTCTTTCATTTCCCTCTCTTTCTTTTCCTCTCTCTCTATCTCTTCCCCCCTCTCTCTTTCTCCTTCCCCTCTCTCTCTCCACTCCCCCACCTCTATCTCTTCCACCCCCCCTCTCTTCTCTCTTCCTTTTTTCTCTCCTCTCTCTTCCCTCCCTCTCTACCCCCCCCCCCCAAGAGAGAGAGAGAAGACAGAGAGAGAGCAGACAGAGAGAGAGAAGAGAGAGCGAGAGGGAAGAGAGAGAGGGAAAGAGAGAGGGGGGGTGAGAGAGGGTGGGAAAGAGAGAGGGTGGGAAAGAGAGAGGGTGGGAAAAAGAGAGGGTGGGAAAGAGAGAGGGTGGGAAAGAGAGAGGGTGGGAAAGAGAGAGAGAGCGGGAAAGAGAGAGAGCGGGAAAGAGAGAGAGGGGGCAGAGAGAGAGAGAGGGAAGAGAAAGTAAGGGAGAGAGAGAATCATATATACATCTGCACACTTATTGACTCTCTTGCTCTCTAATTGGGGGGGGGGGGGGGGCGCACAAAACTTTTGTATTGCCTAGGGCAAAAAAAAAAAAAAGATTTTAGCATGTGAGGAGGTGCAGCATAGTGCAGCTAGTAAATACACAGAGTTCCAGTAAAACTTGGTACTTGTATTAAACAGAATGCCAACGTTACAAACACCCAGTTGGAAGAATTTACCGCTGGGAAATTACAGTTCATTGTAGTCAGATGTGGCGGTAGAGAGGTGCTGACAGCGTCTGTCTCAGAAGATGAAGCATGGCCTGGCGGTCCAGTCCCAAAAGGGAAGCTCCTTTCCCTTCTAATCAGGAACCTCTCCCTACCAGTAGTTACTTTCCCTAACAAGCGGGGGTTTCTCTCCCTGTACTAGCCACACGCCAGAAGCACTCCAAAACCCAGGGGCAGAGACTTAAAAAGACCCTACTGACCCAAGATGGCCGCCGAGGGTCACATGGACACAGCGTAGGCAACCAGAAAGCAGATCCATTGACTCAGGAAACCATAGAACATCATTTCTCATGGACTTCCTTTCCAAGCTGAGGTGGCACTCAATTTGAGCGCCACCTGCAATGGAGAAAACAAACCACACCTACCTACAAGCCTGTATACAAAAAATGTAAAAATTTCCTCAGTAGACAAATGGTTAAAGCAGTTATGTTCAAAGCCCAACCATTTCTTCTGCCAATTTTTCTATTTTTTTTACAAATCGGAGGCCCAGTAGATTGCAAAACCAAAAATGAATCTCTGGCTGCAATACACACCTCCATCCCCTGCAGTACCACTTCTCCCCCACAAGGTGTCCTCAATCTTCCTGGTTGAATGATGCCCAGCAAGACTGATGTGTAAAATTAGCAGGTGATCAGGGGCCTCTGACATGCAGCCAGCAGCAGCATAACATGGTCACCGGGGCTTTTTTTTTTTTTCCTTTTACAAATCGGAGACCCAGTAGTTTTGAATACCACTATAAGTCGCTGATGGGTGCCATTACTAATATATATTAAAAAAAAAAAAAAATTCCAGTATATATACCGCCATTAGTAGACGCTATAACTTTCATGTAAACCAATTAATTTACACGTATTGGGATTTTTTTTTCAGCAAAGACATTGCTTTTTTTTTGTCAGTCTTTTTTTGTTTATAGCGCAAAAAATAAAAAAACTGCACAGGTGATCAAATACCACCGAAAGAAAGCTCTATTTGTGGGAAAAGTGCAGCGTTGCATGACCGTGCAATTGTCAGATAAAGTAACGCAGCACCGTATCGCAAAAAATGACCTGGTCAGGAAGGGGGGTAAATCCTCAGGAGGGCAAGTGGTTAAAATGACCGGTGAATGCAACTGCAAACCTGTTGGGTTGTGTTGGTAATGTGTAACACTTGCTCTCAGCCAGCAGATGTCGCTATAGCTCAGATGGAGGACAATGTGAACTATGGGAAAAGCACAACATTCAGTGTTATTGGTGACAATTCTAGTTACCTCGACTGGCTTTCATTTTTAGAACCATTTCAGGACCACGTGCCCACAAGTGTACTGCAGACGGGTGGCCCGTACAGGCTCAGTGATATACCTGTGCATCGCTGGCCTCTTCCAGGTACGCACACCTGCCTGCTGACTCCGTGGGAGTTTCTCAACAGGTCCCGGCCAATGATTCATAGCCAGGACCTGTTGATCGGCTGTGTCCAATCACAGCCCAGAGCCCTGTGTTGGCAGTCAACACTGGCCTCTGTACAGAGGGAACAATCTCTCTGTTTCAGGGATAAGAAACAAAGAGATTTTTAGTACAAAGCAGCACATATTACACACATTAACACTTGTTAGGCACACATTTAACCCCTTGATTACTCAAGATGATAACCCCTTCCCAGCCAGTGTCATTAGTACAGTGACAGTATACAGCAGAGATCCGAATCTCCTTAGTGATATAACACATCACAATCCCCCAGTATATGATTTATTTATTTATTTATCGAGTTTATATAGCGCCAAAGGGTTTGCTCAGCGCTGTACAATAAAGGGGGGACAATACATGAAACAGAACAGTAACATCAAACAGTACACAAGGGGTAAGAGGGCCCTACTCTTTCGAGCTTACAATCTAGGAGGGAGGGGGTAGAGGCACAGGAGGAAACGGCTGTGGGGGATGGAGTGGTAGGAGGAGGGAAGGGCAGCGGCTGTTAGGTGAGGGTGGGGTAGGCTTCCCTGAAGAGGTGGGTTTTCAGGGAGCGCCTGAAGGTGAGGAGGGAAGGTGACAGTCTGATGGATTGGGGTAGTGAGTTCCAGAGGATGGGGGAGGACCTGGAGAAGTCTTGCAGTCGTGCGTGGGAGGAGGAGACCAGGGAGCAAGATAGAAGGAGGTCCTGTGAAGAGCGAAGGGTACGGGTAGGGGTGGTACCTGGGAATCAGGTCGGTGAGGTAGTTAGGGGCAGTGTTGTGAATGGCCTTATAGGTCAGGGTGAGCAATTTGAATTTAATGCGTTGGGCAATGGGGAGCCAGTGGAGGGAGAGGCAGAGTGGGGTGGCAGAGGTGGAGCGGCTGGTGAGGTGGATGAGTCTGGCCGCTGAGTTCAGGATGGTCTGAAGCGGGGAGAGCCTGCACTGGGGTAGGCCGGTGAGGAGGGAGTTGCAGTAGTCCAGGGCGTGAGATAATCAGGGAGTGTACTAGTAGTTTAGTGGTGTCTGGGGTAAGGAAGGAGCGTATCTTGGAGATGTTCCGGAGGTGGAGCCTGCATGTGTTTGTGAGAGATTTGATATGAGGTTGAAAGGAAAGGTTTGAGTCCAGAATGATGCCAAGGACCTTGGCTTGCTGGGCGGGATTGATGGTGGTGTTGTTGGTAGTGATGGAGAGGATGGGGGGGGGCGCGGGCTGGGGGGAAGATGAGAAGCTCGGTTTTGGAGAGGTTGATATGATCATCTTTAGCTTCACCAGTGCCTCATCAGTGCAGCCTCACCAGTTCCTCATCAGTGCCCCATTAGTGCAGCCCCATCATTGCCCCATTAGTGCTGCCTCATCAGTTCCCCATCAGTGCAGCCCCATCATTGCCCCATTAGTGCTGCCTCATCAGTTCCCCATCAGTGCAGCCCCATCATTGCCCCATTAGTGCTGCCTCATCAGTGCCCCAGCGGTGCAGCCTCATCACCGCACATCAGTGAAGAAAAATTACTTATTTGAAGAAAAAGGGGTTGGGGGTTATTTTCAGTCTTTTCTTTGTGTATCTAGTAACAAATAAAAAATCAATTGGTGATTAAAATCGACTAAAAGAAAGCTCTATCTAAAAAAAAAAAAGATAAAAATATAATTTGGGTGTGGTGTTGCATGACTGTGAAACTGTCCTTTACCCTCGCTTCACATCTGTGTGTGTGGTGCCGTTGCGGGACCCACACGAATACCTACAGCCGCACCACCCACACAGAGGAATGCGGGACCCGCAAGCAGGTGCCATTATTTCTAATGGCACACCGGCCATACTGGAAATGGCAACCGTACTGGGAACCACAGTTCCTGTGTGGAGTACAGGAGTCCATACAAATGCATAGGCTCTCCTGCCCGCGCAAATCGCAGCCTGCATGACCGCACAGATGTGAACCAGGGCTTACAGTGTGACAACGCTGAAAGCTGAAAATTGGCCTGGACAGGAAGGGGGTGAAAGTAACCAGTAGGCAAGGGGTTAAAAAAAAATTACTCCTAACTTTTTAGCTGGCTCCTAGATGCAAAGCAAATTTGTCATGCCCTCCTCTATCTACAAAACGGCTTTGGTGCAAAACCATGGTGCCCTTATAATGCAGATCAGTGCTAACTGGACTGCTGAGGACCACCCGACCCAGAGACAAGGCATAGAAGACCCCGCACATCATGTGACCGGCCTAAAAACATCTAAAAAGAATAAGCAATAAAATGCTTAGAATAATAATAAAATGCCTAAAACACTGCCGGGGACGGGGGCAGAGACCAGAGTGGGGCTGTAAGCTAACACTTTAATTGCTCATCTTAACCTGCCCCGGAACACTAACTGTAACAGCTGGATTTACTGTCTCAGGTGTTCAAATTTTTGATATTGAGTCTAACGCTGGCCATACATTGTACAATTGTCTTTCAAAACTTTATAATATATAAGGGCAAACCAGGTCTAAAAGACCCTGCATGTCTCCCTTGTACTACACTGAATGTAATGCAGTGCACATCGCACCGGGACCTGGAAGTGATGTCACATCACTTCCGAATCAGTAGAAGAAGGGGAGGGGAGCAGATGTGTCCGTACTCCTCCTACCTCCCCTATACCACATCCCGTGGCACCCACTGAACCAGTCTCGGGCCTGCAGATGGGCAAGCGGAGCCCAGGACATATAGCGGGGGCGGGGGAGAGGCTGGCACTGTAATCTGTATGGAAGCTATCGGCACCAGCGCTGCTGTCCGATTACTTCCACCTGACAGGTGAGCCCTGCTGCTTGCCCACAGCAGGGCTAAGGGAGAAAAAAAAAAAAAAAAAACTACCTGCCCGGTGCCTGGAACTACATGACCCGGGTGTTGGGCGATAGGAAATGGACATCCCTGAGCTGGATCTTGGGAGGATTTATGCAAATATCAAAATGCCTTGATGGGTGGAGATTATTTATAAAAAATAATACACACATATATATATATATATATATATATATATACACACTTTTTTTTCCCAGCAAAATCATGTCTCGCTTATACAAAGTCCAATTAGAGAAACAAATAAAAGTTGTAAAGGCTCTTTCTAGCGGCGTCATCTGATCCGATACACAGGGAATCCATGAACCCATCCCCCGCTGAACTGGAGCAGAACAGGACTGAGGTCACTTTTTGTGGACCCATATTGGATCTATGGTTGGCAGACTTGTGTCTGTATACATCAGGCTACCTCTCATCCATCATGTCCATGAACCCGGCTTAAAGGGCAACATATTTTTTTTTTTTTAAACTGTGCCTGTGTCCTTATTAACCACTCGCCCTCCAGAGGATTTACCCCCCTTCCTGACCAGACCATTTTTGGCATTACAGCGCTGCGTTACTTTAACTGACAATTGCGCAGTCATGCAACACTGCGTCCAAATGAAATTTACGTCCTTTTTTACCCACAAAGCTTTCTTTCGGTGGTAGTTGATCACCTGTGCGTTTTTTCTTACACTGACAATTTTGAGAAAAAAAAACAATATTTTTGACTTTTTGCTATTAAACATGTCCAGTAAAAAAATTTAAAAGATCAAATTTCCTCATCAATTTACGCCAAAATGTATTCGGCTCCATGTCTTTGCTAAAAAAAACATCCCAATATGTGTAAATTAATTGGTTTACTTGAAAGTTATCAGCAGATTGAGGAGCATAATGGAATGGATTCCGATTACAAATAGCAGTATATATACACTGGGATTTTTTTTTTTTTTACTAATAATGGCAGCAATCAGCAACTTATAGCGGGACAGCGGCAGGCATTCTGACACTGGGGGGAAGGTACTGACTAACTGTCACTGATATCCCCAGTGACAACAATACAGTGATCAGTGCTAAAAAACAGCACTGACACTGTACTAATGGCACTGGGCAGGAAGGGGTTAACATGAGAGGCGATCAAAGGGTTTACTGTGTGCAGGGAGTGTTTTACTAGGGGGCGGCGCCCACAGCAGTGTGCCCGAGCTGACAGGGAGGAGAATTGTTAGTGATTTTGCGCCCCCGTGCCGCCCTGTAGCAGTATCCTATGGGGCGGTCGGAAGCGGATGAAGGCTAAGTTCACCTTTCGTAACATATTACACCCATATTCGGGGTGTAACATGTTGTGTTCAGACCGGCCCCCCGATCCCCACTGACAGCTAGTGGGGGATCTTCTCTCCCCTCGTTAGCTGTCAAATTTAAAAACAATGTGGCCGTGTGGGGCTCACACGACTGTCAGCTTGTAGTCCTCAATGAACTACCACGGTGCTGTGAAGTCGGCGTCACTTACCGTCATCGCTGTTCTATGTCACTATCAGGGTGTCGGCCTTCTCCGGTGACAGTTCGTCATGTTCCCGCACTTTGTACGACTTTACACGTTGCACCTGTATAAGGCCTAAAACGAATGAATGGAGAAATATTAGAAGTCATGTGTAAGGTGGAGCCTTTAAAGTGGAAATAAACTTACAAAGGTTTGTTCAGCTTTAACACTCCCCTCCCCCCCCATCAGCAAGCGGAAATGTGTTATGTTACTTTTTTTTTTTTTCGTTCTATGGCTCTCACCAGCCATGATCTGCTTGCATTGCATAAAGAAGCACATAGACCCAGTGATGACATAATAAGAAGACATGTAAGTTTCTTTTAGTTCCAATAGCATGTTGATGAGCAGGGAAATGAGGAACCAGGTAAAGCAAAATATAGCAGATTAAACTTCAGCTTTAAGGAATACAGTGGAGTCCTCTCTTCACCCCCCCCCCCCCCACAAATAAACAGGGAAGAACAGCCAAGGTCCATCTCTGCTCTCCTCTCCAATCATCACACCATGTGACATACCACATGATAGCCAGGAGGCCATTGGCAAAGCACCACACAAGCTCATGCATGCGCAGCAGGGAGCAGGCTTCTTGTTTCCCATATCCAAGATGGCAGCGCCTCTCCCTTCCCAGACAGACTACATAGATGGGGATGAGAGACTGTAGCACTATAGCGGCTGCATGTGGGAGGAGGAAGTGTAACATTCCAATACCGCCACAGACCTCCTCCATGTAGCCAACAGAGCACTACAGATCCCTGGCCAACTCCATGCAGACGTGTAAAGTGGACATCAGAAAAGGAAGTATTGAGATACAGGAAGGAGTGCAGAGCTCCGAGCAAATAAGAACAGATACGGGGAATGTGGAGGTCACAGGAGAAGTGGGACTGTGCAGAGACCATACATGCCGAATAAGAACATACACTGAGAATTACACCCGGCATACAGGACACTGATCCGTCATGGACATGTGTTGTATTAAGGAGGTTCATTCATTTATTGGACTGACAACACAACAAAACCCTTGGCTTGGTGTTGTCAGCCTGAAGCAGGAAGTGCTGTTATTGGCAGGATCTCCAGATTCACAAAATCAAACAAAATCCTGGAGAAACCTGTACACAGTACGGCCCCATGACAAACATACTACATGAGATTTTGGGTTCACATCTACTTTACCCGCTGTGTGTATATAGTGCAGATCACTTTTCAGAGGGTGTTTGGTAGGCAGTGGGGAGGAGATACTACTAACCCAATGGCACACTGTGTTGCACAGTGACAGGGTGGCTCCATATCAATTCATTATTGCTGTGGCTGTAAAGCAAAGTATCAGGCCATGGCGGATGTAAAGCAATGGGCAGCTGCATCTCTTTGTACACGTGGGTGGTCACGGGGCGGAAAATGGTTTTACCGCCCTCCATCCGCCTATGAGAACGAACACTAAGGCCTTGTTTACAAATGCGGTTTGGGGTGGTAAAAACTAGAGGCTGAGCCATGCTTTTACTGGCTCAAAATTGCCCCCAACTCACTTCCTGAGATGCAAAAGAAGCCGTATGGGGTATACACATGTGCAGCAAAAATGATCACCCATCATGTTTGACAGAGGGAAGAGGGGGATCTGAGGAGGGGAGAGGAGGTCTGGGGGGGGGTGGGTCTAAGGAGGCGAGATCTGGTGGGGCTGAACAGGATATGGGGGGGCAGAGGAAAATAGGGGAGATCTGGGGGCTGAAGAATAGAGATGGTGGTCTGTGGAGGAGAGGGGGGGGGGGGGGTCAGCAGAACTCTGGGGGGCTGAGTTGTCCCCACCTTCCCCCATGTACTCACAGATAACACCCCTGTCCTGTGCAGGCAGCTTCAGTTTCTCCTCTGTCATCTGACAGTTGACAATGGGAAAAAGATACAGGAAGAAGGGCGTCTGCCCTCACTCCACAGCACAGGCTCTCTATCTCCCCCTGCTGGCTGGAGGGATGACAACGCCAAATCTTCTGTTCAGCTGTAATCAGTCCTGTCAGTGAGGAGGCCCCAACCTCTACATCAGCAGAGCCCCCCATAAACATGGCGCCCGCCTGGCCCCTGGTGTACAACATACAGTATATACCACATAACCCCAATGTACATCATATATAGTCACAGAGATCCCAACCCATTACTAGGAAACCTACCTTTACACTTCCATGGAGAGCCCATAGCAACCACTCATTGTCCATAGCAACAGGGTGCAGTCCACAGTGTAATATATATATATACACAAATACAAACAACTACATTGCCCCAGTGATGAATATACTGTATATATAAGTCCACAGCGTAATATATATATAAATAAATAAAACATGGTGAAGCGCTAACAATCATATTAATAAGCAAACAATATATATATAAAAAGGTGAGGTGAACATATAAGTGCTGCTGAAATCAGATCAATCAAAAAGTGACAAAACGTGCAACAGGTGAATCCTGTGGAAAAAAAACATGGACCCGTTTTCCACATGGAAAACCGATGAGCAAGCCAACCTCCCCCTGTCCACATAGAGGACTAATAATAAATGTATATATATAGGTGACCCCTCAAAGGAAAAAACACAACAACTGTGCAATAAAACCGTGAAAGACTCTCCCTTCTACAGGTGTAAACATATGCACAAACACTAAATGTCCAGACAGCACCATAGGTCGACATACAGCTGCACATATATATATATTAAAGTCCCAAACTGCAGAAAAAAACTCCAAACAAACACGTAGGTGCTCGTGATAGGTGATCTCCAAGCTGGGTGATAGGAATCCTTAATGGCTGTAATGCCCCCTCACCTTCAAGAAGTGACCACAAGGGCCAGCTAGCCTTAAAACTCCCCCCACGAGGACACGTCCAGATCAAGATGTTGCACAGGATGCTGGTTCACACTCCCCACAGAGCCACACGGTCAAAGAGATAAAACAGAGCATTCTCCATAGTGTAACATGTTTATTATTAAATATAAAATCAATTAAAATGCCCACTCACATGTCATGGTACAGAAAAAACACCTTGCCACCACTATATATATATATATATATATATATATATATATATATATACACACATAAAAACAACATTGCCCCAGTGATGAATATACTGTATATAAGTCCACAGCGTAATATATATATATATATATATATATAAATAATACAATACACAGCCTATATATACACACATATAAGAACAACATTGCCCTGGTGTTGAAAAAAAAAAATACTAATAATAAAGATAATAATAAAAATAAAATAATAATAATATATATATATCTCCATAGTAACAGTGCTGAGTTGTTATTGTACAATATATACAGTTACATAGACATCAACCCATTACTAGAAAGCCACCTCTACACATCCCATAATAACAATGCACACCCCATAGCAACCATTGACAGTCCTTAGATCCAGTGTGAATCCAATCCTGTATCATACAGAAGTATACACACACATATGGAGAACATTGGCCCGGTGCTGAATATATATGAAGTTACAGAGACACCGACCCAATACTAGAAACCCACCATGGAGAGCCCATAGCAACCGCTCCCAGCTCCTAGCAACAACACAAGTCATTCCCATAGTACACAGCAGACTGAATGTACAATACATATATAGGAGAATCATATCCCCCACAGAGACATCCATAGACAGAATGACATCGAAATCCCCTTCTTTGTGGGGAATGTGATGTTTATAAAAATAAATAAATACAGAATTATCAATCATTATAGGATTTTGTTTTATTTTTGTCTGTAAATTGCATAAAAATCATTTAGAAAAAATCCTATGACAATATCACCACAAGAAATCGTTTTGTTATCTTATATAATACCGAAATGATGACCAAATCAATAGGCTGATGTCAGTTCAGTGTGAGGCTTTCTCCTGTCCATCAGGGATCACAGGCAGTTGGCAGACCTGAGCAATCGAGCCAGAGCAACCGATCAGCCAATCAGCACTCTCCTAGACAGTTCAAATCCTTGCTGCGGAAAAGTGTACGGCTAGCCAGCCTGGCCAGGTGATGACATCACAGTGCAAATCTACTGAGCATGCCCAGAAAGGTGATGACATCACAGTGCACAGGGGAGTAAAAAAAGTGATTGAACTGGTCAGTCAGTCTATAGACTACGGAGGAAGGAGGAGGTTGTGCGTCTTGTGTGTCCAGAGAGAACATTTTTATTTTTGAAAATGAATCCCATGATGAACCGCATGATAAACCGCATGGTTACCAGGAATACGTTTGTTTCTCCATTTATCATCAGAGAGGAACCTACAGAGACCAGAGACGAACCTACAGAGAACAGAGACGAACCTACAGAGAACAGACAGGATATGGAAATTAGGCCCGACCCCAGCAGAGATTCTGCCCAGCCTGCCCATCAGAATCCCACCCCTGAGGGCAAGCGTTGGCCATTTATTGGCCGGGTTGGGGCTTTTTTCCGTCGTCTGTTCCATCATACGAAGAAGAAGAGAGCAGATAGGGATCCAGAAGGTAAGATTTATGATCGCTACAACATACAAGCTGGCTGATCCATTTTATTTTTGTTACATTGTATCTTCCTATTAATGAAAAGCAGATTACAGACCACACCCCTAATTATAGCCCCCTATTCCTATTGGTGGCCAGTGGCTTATATTACATCCAATCACTGACTATACTCTGCAAGTTATTCTCTTTATCAGAGACAAAGGCAGGAGTTTAGGGTCCGAGGCATTGTACCCAACTCCCCAGCGCTCCCATCTTCTCCAGGGCACCACAAGTATCAGACACCCTATAACCCATCAGTCCAGGGCTGGTGATCTCTTCTATCTGACCTCCCCCACCTGGTGCCATTTAATGGGTTGTGCTTGGCAATGGCACCATCTGCTAAATGCAACTATAATTTTTTCCTGCCAGTTAGCCATGTTAATTTGCAGCTTGGTAGTTGGGGGGGGGGGATCGTGGCTCAATTGCCGATTTTTACCAACCCCCATGCCACCTGTGTAAATGAGGCATATCTGTCTAAAAAATATATAACATTAATTTGTGCTCAGTGCTGCATGGCGGAGTGATTGTCAGTCAAACTGGAGATTTTCCGGCTCATACTCAAGCGGTTAAAGTGCATCTAAAGCTCAAATGTATTTGTAGGTTAAGAAAGCATGTTGAGGGGTTAGAAGCCCTGTCGTATCTTTATTGCCCGACCCTGTATGTGTCCTGGAGGCCATTACCCCAGATATAGAAAGTGAGGTGTCATCCAAACTAGCAGAAGTGTTAGAATTACTCTGTTTTATAGGGAGGGGGGGGGAGGGGTGCAGGTGCCAGAGCTGAGACCACACCTTCCAACAGCAACCAATCACAGCCTTCCTATACATTTAAAACCTGCACAGGGGAAGTGACAGTTGGAAGTACATCTGCCTTTCAAATAGCTTGTTTTGCATTCACATTATAGAAGAAAAATCCAAAATCTAGCTGTGTAAAGTCACGTTACAAACATGAGTTTTTCAGCTTTTTTAAGCGTTTTTGCATTAGTGGCGTTTTCCCGTGTTAGGTTTATTTAGCTTTGTTTAGCAAAAAAAATTTTTTTTTTTGGAAAAGAAGGTCAAAAAATGCCGTTTTGCGGCATTTTACCACGTTTTTCACTGTTAGAGTGTTTTTACAGCTGAAAAACTCTTCTAGAAACCCGCTAGTTTTGAGGTTTTTTTTCCAGCCAAAAATCACCCCTGCTAAAAAAAAACGTTGATTGCAGTCTATGTGTGTATGGACACATAGGATAACATGATGGGATGTTTATTGGCTGTAGAAAAAAAACGTCAAATTCCAAAACAGCCGCTGTAAAAACGCTAAGTGTGCATGAGGGCTTATGAGAGGGGTGCAGGTGCCAGAGCTGAGACCACACCTTCCAGCAGCAACCAATCACAGCCTTCCTATACATTTAAAACCTGCACAGGGGAAGTGACAGTTGGAAGTACATTTACCTTTCAAATAGCTTGTTTTGCATTCACATTATAAGAAGAAAAAAAATCCACAATCTGTATACTGTAAGCTGCTGTAGCACTTCTTTTCATTAAATTCACAGCATCCTCTGCACACCGGCTGAAATTCCAAATCAGGCTCTTGGAGAGGATGCCCGCACTGACTGTTAGAACGAGGGAAAGGTGGCACAGAAGGGTTTATTGGCAGCATCCCATCTTCTGCCTTTCCTAGTTGAAGCTCTGACAGTGTCATATTACATGTAGCATTGTTAGATTGGGCAGATTTAGTCGTATTTGGAGCAAAAATGTATTTGTTTTCATTACAAAAGAGCAGTTATGGGTTAGAAGCCGTCAAAATATTATTTCTGGGGATTTCATCCATATATATTTTTTTTGTATTTGTTACCAGAACTAGGGATCAGGGTAGGTCTTTAACATCCGGTATACTGATTGGTCGGACACAGTGGGTAAAAGATCTCACCAACCCAGAGGAGCGTTCTGGGAGGACATCCTATGACATCCACCCGGAATGGTGAAAGTCTCGCCTGGCTGTCACCTGACAATCGGCCAGGTGGGACTTTCACCATTCGGTATTAAATTCATATGATGTCCTTCTGGAACGCGATCTGTGCGTGCCGCCACAGTCCACACTGCAGTGAGATTTGTTGCCCTCTGTATCTGGCCCATCAATGTACCAGCCACTGCCAGTTTCATATGATTGCTGTGACCAATCACATCAGATCACATTACAATTGTATACAATGGATGGCGTTCATTCATGCCAACCATTGTATACTATTGTGATTGGTCATGGTACATACAGGGTCAATCATGGCCCATCTGTACCATGTGATTAGCTGTGGCCAATCACAGATAACCATAATAGTAGACACTGAATGAATCAATTTCATTCAATAATTAAGGTTTCTTTTACCTATGCAATTCACTGGCATAAGCAATCATAATGTGCAAGAAAAAAAAAAAAAAAACCTGATCATTTCCCCAGAGTAGAACAATGTTATAACTGCACAAGATGGGAATTTCTTCTCACTTTGGAGGGATTTCCTTTCACTTCCTGTTGCATGGCCAGGACAGGAAGAGAAGGGGAATTTCCTCAGCGGGACACAGATGGCAAAAGATAGCCTGATATTGGTTTTAACTTTTCCCTACTCTACTTTTGGACTATACATACACCTTGCAAAAAAAAAAAAAAATAATAGAAATTGATTTTTAAAACGGCAACTGGACATTTGTGCTTTAATTCTGCTCAGCCAGTCTTGTGATATATTTGGTTAGTTCTGTACTAGTTGATAGTCTAGGAAAACAAATCCATGAATAGAAGCTAATCTATTTTTTTTTTCTACAGAAATAAATGTGATCCCTTCTGCTATCACTGATGACAATGTGACCGTCTCAGAAATGGAGATGGAGACTACCAGAGGCACAAACAGTGCCCACCAACAGACCTCAGAGGAGCTGGTGTTCAACCCATCTGCAGAGACTGTGGCTGCACCAATGGATGGGCTAGAAATCAGCATCCCTACAGAGACTGTGTCCATCCCGGCACATGAGACTGAATCCACAACCACTACAGAGAGGGATCCCAGCTCAGACACTACCTATGTACCAGCAGGTGAACGGGTCTTCCCCAGGGCTGCACAGATTGTGGCTAAGCTAATATATACGATATATATGGGTGTCCATACAGGGGCTGTGATCATCCCAGGAAGTGGGATTGACATCACCACTACTACGGACAATGAGTCAGACCGAAGAAGCGAGATCCAATCCACCGACGCAAAAGACATTGTGGAGACTGTGCCCATCCCGACAGATGGGACTGAATCCACAACCACAACAACGAGGGAATCCTGCTCAAATGGTACCTATGTACCAGATACGGTGATTGAGATCCCTTCTTCTACAAGCAAGGAAACTGACTCAGAAGACACAACCCAATACACCGAACCTGCACACATTGTGGAGACTGAGCTAAAAAATAGGATAGAGATCAGCATCCCTACAGAGACTGAATCTATCCCAGAAAGCAGGATTGAGATCAGTGCTACTATGGACCATGAGTTGGACCAAAGAAGTGAGATCCAATCCACCAATGCCAAAGATGTTGTGGAGACTGTGCCCATCCCCCCAGATGGGACTGAATCCACAACCACTACAGAGAGGGATCAAAGCTCAGACAGTACCTATGGTTCTGCAGATCAACAGTTTAGCACAGCTGTAGAGACTGTGGTTGAGCTAAAAGATACCAAAGAGGCCGAAGAGAGAGAGGAAGAAAATGAAGAGCAAGACAGAGAGAAAGAAGAAACTACTTCAAAACGTAAGGATTGTAAATAATATGAACAATGTAAGTTAGCTGAACAAGATCCATTATTTAGAGATGTTTCATATTGGCGGGAACTTATTACACATCTAAATAGATGACACAGGACCCCAAAGGAAATTTTTGATGGAGGCTCCTCCCCCCAGCCCCCCACTAGGGGCTGAAAAGCAGTTAATATAGCATATCCCTAATTATAGCCTTTATTGGCAGTGGGGACTTATAATATACTGTCTTAATGGTCACCATATATAGTATCTACTATAACCCAGCACTGCTGATGGGTGTCTGGTATCCCCTAATATAAGTCCCTTCTAACTAAGGTGACTCTTTTCTATTGCAATAAAGTTACTTTGGTATCAGAAAAAAATTCCTTTGAAGGATAAGCTAACTTTTAAAGAACTTGTCCACTAATAAATCACCCGGCCCCTTGAGTGCAGCTCTTGTACTGAATACTGTTCTGCCGGATACGTCTCACCCATAGGAATAATTGGGTAGTATGTAGTCACTTCACAACAGACACTTGTTCAGTTAACTTTATATTGTATACTTGGAAAAACTCAAGAAATATCATTGAAAAAAACGTAGGTGGAGATAAACTAACCCCCTTTTTTTTCCTCTTTAGAAGTCAGCCAGATCCTGCCTGATGTCCCTTTGACAGTAGAAAGCTTCAAATATCATAAACTTATTGGAGAGGGAGCGTTTGGAAAAGTAAGTGATCAGATTCACAAATGTTTTTATTCATACCCATATAATAGATAGGGATCCTGTATAGAAGGGAGGCGTGATAACTCAAGGCTGGATTCACACAGTTGTAGTGTTTTACCACCAGTTATAGTTGTGCCATGAAGTGCATCATGTTGAGGCAGCCCATTCATGTAAATAGGCAGCCTAATTCTCCAAGATTCCCCATAATAGGTGCATTAGTAGGGTGTGTTGGGTGCCATTAAAGTAGAACTCCAGCTTAAATCTCAGTACCCTTAATAATGTCCCCTCGCCCCTCCTAACACCTATGCTGACTAAGCTGTGTAAGAAAGAAGTATATACTTACCTATTTGCAGCCCGCTCTGGTCCCATCATGTGGGGAGAGGATAGAGCAATCAACAAAGACTGGTAAACCCTGGAGCAGTGATGTCACCTATTGGCACCAAAGTCCCAGCCATTGTCAATGCCCCCTCCTTTCCCCTGCAGCCACTACTGGCTGACTCAGAGGAGTCGGATCACATGACCGGACCAGAATGGGCTGAAAAAAAGGGAAGCATACGCATCTTTTCTACACAGGATAAACAGCATAGGTGTTAGGAGGGGGAGGGAGCATTTTTAAAGCCAGTTAGGGTTAAGCTGGAGTTCTACATTAAGAATGAACTGCGGCTCACAAATGCATATAACGTGTTTTTGCACATGGAATTTGCCTCAGCGCAACAGTGTGCAACGGAGTTCAAGCAAATAGCTGAAAAGCAGCTTCTTTGTGAAGAGAAAGTATCTTTTTTAAAGACTGGGTCACACTGTATTTGCATTTGGGCATTGCGGTGCCATTCATTCTAAATGGCACCTCAATGCATGTGAGCTCCAGCACATCACAGCTCACGGTACGGCGCTACCTCTGTGTTACCAAATATAATGCATGCACCATTTCCGGTTGCACATGGTGCATTATGCAGCCCATTAAAAAGAAAGGGCTGACTTAAAGTAGTTGTAATTGCAAGCTAGTCAGAATTCAAATTTAAATAGGTAAATAGGTACTGCACATATGTATTTGTAAAAAAAAAAATATTATACCTTTTCCGCTGGTCTAATCTGCAGGTCATGTGATCGTTCTTCCTTGCTGAGCACATCACGGACCTGCGGGTGGGCGCATCTGCCTAAGATTACATGTCACTGTTAAAGGAGGAGGGATAGGTGGGGGTCGGGGGTGGTCCTGACTGCATTGACCATTGAAGATATAGGCAAGCTGTGCGCTTGCACGGCTTACTTGTATCTCAGTACGTAGTGACAGAGGATGCAAACTGACCACGCTAACACAGATGCTTAGCGTGGTCAGTTTACAACCATTACGTGGGGAACTGGCAATATCACCCAGGTAATTCAGAGGAATGCGATATTGAAATCGTGCTACTTTACTTGAAGTAGAGTGATTTCGAAGCTGCGGACCTGATGCAATTTCACATGCGGCTTGCCTGACATCTGTGCCACTTCATGGAAGACTTGCCATGCAATGTGGAACTGTCAAATCACAGGACAAGTTGCAGTGGTTTAAATGGGGCTTACAATAACAAGTAAAATCTTTATGTAAAAAGCAAATATGAAATACAAAAAGGCAAAGAAAATTTTTTGGGTTTACAATAATTAGAATAGAATGCAATTTAATGCTCAAAAACAGTGTGAATCCAGCCAAAACCACTGATGCCATTTTATAATTTAACATAAGATAGGGAAGGGCAGGAAGGGGTTTCACTCTCCCTGGTGGATTTTCCATTGAATTTCCATGGGCAGGAAGGGGTTTCACTCTCCCTGGTGGATTTTCCATTGAATTTCCATGGGCAGGAAGGGGTTTCACTCTCCCTGGTGGATTTTCCATTAAATTTCCATGGGCAGGAAAGGGTTTCACTCTACCTGGTGGATTTTCCATTGAATTTCCATGGGCAGGAAGGGGTTTCACTCTCCCTGGTGGATTTTCCATTGAATTTCCATGGGCAGGAAGCTGTTTCACTCTCCCTGGTGGATTTTCCATTAAATTTCCATGGGCAGGAAGGGGTTTCACTCTCCCCGGAGGATTTTCCATTGAATTTCCATGAGCAGGAAGGGGATTTCACTCTCCCTGGTGGATTTTCCATTGAATTTCTATCGAATAGAATGGGTAAGCTGTCAGAAAAAAAGGGAGAGTGCAGATGGGAGCTCCAGTGGATACATTTCTACACTGGAGACCATGTGAGATGTAAAGAGACATCGGGTGATTGGCTTATTTACATCTGACCCACAAAAGAAATATCATGGGTGGGTGAGCCGACACTGAATTGACAATACTAATATGTTTTTCTTCATTCTCCTTCAGGTATTTTTGGCATCACATCCTGCTGTCGATCAGCTGCTGGCAATAAAAATGGCCAAAAAACTTTTGCACCGTTCCGATATAGTTTTGATAGAATGCCAAGCCATGGTAGCGACGGAGGGTTGCAGGTTCTTCCCGCAATTATTTGCTACTTTCCAGACAAGGGTAAGTATCTTTATCTTTTACATATTTGGTGGAATTTTAGAAGAGTCCGACTCAATTAGAATAAGACATTCTCCGACCCCTTATAGCTCTCTAATCACTTGTGTTGGTAAATGTTAGTTAACCGGACTGGTTCTGTAACCTTGAAGAGTTTTTGATGGTCCTCCAAGCAGGATCTTCAGTTCTTGCTGCTTGTAAAAGGGGCATAACATCTTCATCATCTCAGAACAAGCCCAATAAATGTGACTATTTTTAGCTATAAAATAACCTGAATAAATGAGACTCTTCACAGACATGTTGCTAAATTTTTCACTAAAAGTCTCCAAAGGAGAGAAGACAAAGGTGAAGGGTTGAATATGGACTCTCATAATGAATAATGAATGCATTATAATTTTTCTCTGTTTTGTCTTCTAGGATTTCGTTTTCTATGTCATGGAGTTTGTGAATGGTGACACCCTGCGATATTTCTTATATGATAACAAGCGACTGCATATTGACACCATAAGGTAAGTACTATAATGGGGCTCACTAGGATTGGGGAGGGAGGCAGAATCAATGCCAATTGTAGACGGATCACTTTTAAACTATGAGGCCTCCGTATCAAAGGGGATGATTGGATGTGCCTGCTTTACCTAACCACCCCCAGGTACACTTGTCAGGTGCCTTGCTTTTAAATGCCATATTTGGATTGATTCAACATTTTTTTCTTTAGAAAATGCAGAAGGAATAGGAAAAGAGGATGGCTAAGATGCCAGACATTTCCTATATCTCTAATAGGGGGAAGCAACGTTAGATACTGGGCCAGAATTCATACCGACAATAGTAGTCTGCCAAAAGTAATGGGAGGGACTCATACACCTGAGATCGTAGTTCACTCTTACCAACAATATACTCGAATATCCATGGGTAGCATTAGACTGACATTACCTATGGGATAGGATTCGGGAAGATCTAACTAATAAGAGATTGGTATAATGAATACATTCCTGGTTGTTTTCTTAGCTGGACAACATTCGTTTCATTAGTACTTTAAAACCAGCAATAACGCCTTAATGAAAACCCATCGGGGTTTGCTTATAGCCAAATAAAAAAGCATTATGCATATAAAAAAATAAAGACCCCCTATGGCAATGTTTTGTTAAAATGATTTAACAATATACAAGATGTCTTCAAAAATATACCTATTTCTTCTAGAATTAGGATGGGGTAATATTAATCAGGGATCTAGTTACTGTAAGTTTATCACTAATAAATATTTTCTTCTGTTTCCATCAGATTTATTGCGGCGGAGCTCCTGTGTGGCCTTCAATTTCTTCATTCCAGAGGCTTTGCACACAAGTAAGTTATTATCCATTATATATTATAGTTTTAACTCAATGTTCTCCAAACTGCAGCCTGCAGGTCAGATGTGGTCCTTTGCTTGCTTTATTCAGGCCCTGGGGAACTATTCCTCCCACTGACACCAACAATTGGGAATTATTCCTCCCACTGAAACCAACAATTGGGAATTATTCCTCCCACTGACACCAATTATGGGGCACTGTTCTTCCCACTGCCACCAACTTTAGGACATTATTCCTCTCACTGACTTCAGTGATGGGGCGCTATTACTTCCACTGACATCAATGATGGGGCGCTATTACTCCCACTGACATCAATGATGGGGCGCTATTCCTCCCACTTACACCAATGATGGGGCACTATTCCTCCCACTGACACCAATGATGGGGCACTATTCCTCCTACTGACACCAATGATAGGGGCACTATTCCTCCCACTTACTTCAATGATGGGGCACTATTCCTCCCACTGACTTCAATGATGGGGCACTATTACTCCCACTGACATCAATGATGGGGCGCTATTCCTCCCACTTACACCAATGATGGGGCACTATTCCTCCCACTGACATCAGTGATGGGGCACTATTCCTCCCACTGACACCACCAATAGGACACTTTTCCTCCCACTGACACCAATGATGAGGCACTACTCCTCCCACTGACACAAACAATAGGTCACTATTCTCTCCATTGATACCAACAATAGGGTACTTTTCCTCCTGGTAATACCAATGATGGGACCCTATTCCTTCTCCTACTGACCACAGGCGCTATGCAATAGTCTTATTCCCAATGACCACAAAGCCTGAGGCATTGTATACTCTCACAGCAAAGGTTCACCCTCCTGAAAGTGAAGGACAGTAATCTGGCCCTGTGTTTTGAAAGTTTGGATACCCATATTCTAGCTCATAAAAAAGTCTGGAGCAGACAGCTTACTTTTTTTTTCTTCTTCTTTACAGTGACTTACATTTTGGCAACGTCCTCGTGGATAGCACCGGACATATCAAGATTATCGACTGTGGATTGGCATCTATAGTACAAACTGCACACTGCCAGGTCAATCAGAATACACCGATGGCCTTTCACAGCGACTACTCGTGTTTTGGCAATCTGCTCGTCAACAAAGTAAATAAATGCATTGGCAACAATACCCAACTCCAGGACCTCATAGGAGAGGTAAGTAAATGCCCTACTTTAGCCAGAGATAGAAAAAGTTTATTTGTTCTATAAAATTGGCTAAATTAAACTGTTTAGTTATTGCTTTTGGGATGTTAATGATCTATTTTTTTTTCATATATAGCTTTCAACCTTTCCTGATCCCAGGTCTTCGTTCACAAATCTGCGACACCACGCATTCTTCTCAACGATAAACTGGGATGACCTGGAAGCTGGGAGAATAAGTCCACCATACGCCATGGAACCTGTAAGTATATGACCAGGAAATGGGGTCACGTCTGTAATTTTGCTATGTCTGCTGTTTTGCATTCTCTATTCTGCCCCCCACTGGCATGAATGAGGAGCTGCATTTATTTTAGGGTTGTGCAAGTGTTATCCAATAGATTGCTCTTTTGGATGGAAAAACAATACACAGCGGACCATTTATAAGTCATGCATCTATAAAGCATGAAACCTATCAACATTTCATAGGCAGCTTTATGCTTCTACTGACAAGTTCCTGCAGAGAATTTAGAATCAGTGAAGTATTTAAAAAATCATTTATAAGCATGCCTGTACAGTGATAACAATATAATGATTATTCATGTTGATGAATATGTTGTTTAGGGTTGTGCAAGTGTTATCCAATAGATTGCTCTTTTGGATGGAAAAACAATCCACATCGGACCATTTATAAGTCATGCATCTATAAAGCAAATATAATGATTTTTCATGTTGATGAATATGTCCAATCGTGACTGGTCCTATTAAAAGGATTTTAACTCAGTACATAGCAAATAATAGAACCTGCCCAATAATAATATTCAATATAGTGACAATTAGGCATTATCTAAAATCATTAACATTTTTTTTTCCTCTCCACAGAGCCCGGAGGTAGAATGGTCATCGGAGATCGACATGAAAAGCTTAATAGAGCAGGACAAATATGAGGAATCTCAAATAAGCAATTTTGCTGATATAGCAAATATCCAAGGATTCGAATTTCTCAGTGAGCGATGGAGAGAAATGCAGCAACGCCACTAGGAATACGAGGCCACGTAAGAAAAGGGGCTGCAATAGCAGGGACATCACTGCCAAAATATGGTCACTGGCCATATTTGGGCAATGACAATCAACAACGGGTATCGTAACTGACAGCGGATTTACATCCGGGGACATTTCTACCACCAGCTTTCTGGTGGCAATGATTCCTAACGAAGCAGCAGATGCTGGCATCTGCTGAGTCCTTAGCAATTGCCGCCGTCACCAGCACATTACTTACAGTTGCAAGAAAAAGTATGTGAACCCCTTGGGATTACGTGGAGTTTTGCATGAATTGGGCATAAAATGTGCTCTGAATGTCATCTAAGTCACAACAATAGAAGAACACAGTCTGCTGAACATAATACCACACAAACATTAGATGTTGCCATGGTTTAATTGCACATAACATGTAAACATTCACAGTGCAGGGAGGAAAAAGTATGTGAACCTTTGGACTTAATAAGTGGTTGACCCTCCTTTGGCAGCAATAACCTCAACCAAACGTTTCCTGTAGTTGCAGATCAGACCTGCACAATGATCTGGAGTAATTTTGGACCACTCCTCTTCACAAAACTGTTTCAGTGTAGCAATATTCTTGGGATGTCTGGTGTGAATCGCTCTCTTAAGGTCATGCCACAGCATTTCAATCAGGTTGAGGTCAGGACTCTGACTGGGCCACTCCAGAAGGCGTATTCTGTGCTGTTGCAGCCATTGTTTTGTTGAATTAATTGTATGCTTTGGGTCATTGTCCTGTTGCATCACCCATCCTCTGCGGAGCTTCAGTTGGCGGACAGATGGTCGTACGTTTTCCTGCAAAATGTCTTGATAAACTCTGGAATTCATTTTCCCATCAATGACAACAATCCGTCCAGGCCCTGAGGCAGCAAAGCAGCCCCAAACCATGATGCTCCCTCTGCCATGTTTTACAGTGGGGATGAGGTTTTGATGTTGGTGTGCTGTGTCTTTTTTTCTCCACACATAGTGTTGTGTGTTCTTCTCAAACAACTCAATCTTGGTTTCATCTGTCCACAGCATATTTTGCCACTAGTGCTGTGGAACATCCAGGTGCTCTTTTGCAAACTTCAAACGTGCTGCAAAATTCTTTTTGGACAGCAATGGCTTCCTCCGTGGTGTCCTCTAATGTACTCCATTCTTGTTTAATGTTTTCCTTATTGTAGATGTGTCAACAAAAATGTTAGCATGTGCCAGAGATTTCTGTAGGTCTTTAGCTGACACTCTGGGATTCTTCTTTACCTCATGCAGCATTCTGCGCTGTGCTCTTGCAGTCATTTTTACAGGACGACCACGCCTAGGGAGAGTAGCAACAATGCTAAACTTTCTCCATTTGTAGACAGTCTGTCTTACCGTGGACACATGAACATCAAGGCTTTTGGAGATACTTTTGGTAACCCTTTCCAGCTTCATGCAAGTCAACAATTCTTGATCGTAGGTCTTCTGAGAGCTCTTTTCTGCGAGGCATGGTTCACATCAGACAGTGCTTCTCGAAACCAGTAAACCCAAAACAGGTGTGTGTCTTTTAAGGGCAGGACAGCTGTCAGCAACACATCCAATATCATCACACTGATTGGAGTCAAGGTTGGCTCACTCCTGGCCCCAATTAGCTCTGGGAGAAGTCATTAAGCTAGGGCTTCACTTACTTTTTCCTCCCTGCACTGTGAATGTTTACATGTTATGTGCAATTACACCATGGCAAAGTCTAATGTTTGTGTAGTATTATGTTCAGCAGACTGTGTTCTTCTATTGTTGTGACTTAGATGACGTTCAGAGCACATTTTATGCCCAATTCATGCAAAACTCCACGTAATCCCAAGGGGTTCACATACTTTTTCTTGCAACTGTACATTGCTGGGAATCCTCGGCTACCTTACCCAAGAGACTGGGATAGCAGTGACACCACTGCCCAAGTATGGTCACTGACATTGACCAAACATGGCCACAGTACATTCCATAGGGGCCACAGAAGAGCACCCTAAAATTACAAAAAGGACCAGTAGCAGTATACACCTGGTGGACTAGTTTAATGGTAGCCCCCACCACACTGTGCTGCTAGCAGTCCACTGGAGAAGTCTAGAAGCTGCACACTGGTTGACTTGGGCCTTTTGAGCAGCGGCGGACAGAGACATGCAGGGCTGCTATCAGTGGGGTACCTTCGGTACTCTTGCAGTGGCCCAGACAGCAGGAGGATCAATGTGGAGGAGGGCAGTTGCAGAGCGATGCTCATATACCTCTCCCTCCAACAGCTGGCGAGCCAGGACCAGGGGACAGCCTGGAGAGGGGAGAGGGGAGAGGAGAAGTGTCGGAGATGTAAGAGCCCGGAGGAGGTGAGCTGTGTTGTGTTCTGTGTGATCTCCCTCCCTACACTGACAGATTGTATGGGACTGCACACATCTTCCCCCCTCTCTCCTTCTTGCTACCTGGAGATAAGCAGCCCTTGGAAGAGGTGAGTGTGTGCAGCCCCATACGATCTGAGAAAGGGAGAGAGAGAGATGGAAGAAGAGAGGGAAGAAAGAGAGAGGAGAGGAGGGAAGAAAGAGAGAGGAGAGGAGAGAAGAAAGAGAGAAAGAGGAGAGAGAGAGAGAGGAGAGAAGAGAGAGAAGAGAGGAAAGAGAGAGAGGAGAGAAGAGAGAGGAAAAAGAGAGAGAGGGAAGAAGAGAAACGAGAGAGAAGAGAGAGGAGAGAGAGAAGAGAGAGAAGAGAGAGGGGAGAGGGGGAATAAAGAAGAGAGGGAAGAGAGAAAAGAGGGAAGAGAGAAAGGAGAGAAGAGAGAGAGGGTGGAAGAGATAAGAGAGGGGAGAGAGAGAAAGAGAGAGGGAAGAGAGGGTGAGGAGAGAGAGAGAGAGGAGAGAGAGAGGAGAGAGAGAAGGAAGAGAGAAAGGAGAAAGAGAGAGGGAAAAGGAGGAAGAGAGAGAAGAGAGAGAGGGAAGAGAAGAGAGAGAGGGAAGAGAAGAAAGAGGGAAGAGAGGAGAGAGAGAGCGGAGAGGAGGGGAGAGAGAGGGAAGAGAGGTGGAAAGAGAGGGAAGAGAGAGAGGGAAGAGAGGGGGGGAAGAGAGAGAAAGGGAAGAGGAAGAGAGAGAAAGGGAAGAGGAAGAGAGAGAAAGGGAAGAGAAAGAGAGAGAGGGAAGAGAGAAGAGAGGGAAGAGGGAAGAGAGGGAAGAGGGAAGAGAGGGAAGATAGAAGAGAGGGAAGAGAGGGGGAGAGAGGGGGGGGAGAGGATAGAGAAAGGGAAGACAGAAGAGAGGGGAGAGAGAAGAAAGAGAGGGGGGGGGAAGAGAGGGAAACGAGAGAGAGGGGGGGAAGAGAGAGAGAGGGGGAAGAGCGAGGGAGGGATGAGAGAAGAGAGGGAAGAGTGGGAAGAGAGAAGAGTGGGAAGAGAGAAGAGAGGGAAGAGAGAAATGAGGGAAGAGAGAAGAGAAGGAAGAGAGAAAAACAAGAGGGAGGGAAGATAGGGGGGGAAGGGAAGAGAGAGGAGGGAGAGAGGGAGGGGGGAGAGGGGGGAGAGAGGGAGGGGGAGAGGGGGGAGAGAGAGAGGGAAGAGAGAGAGGGAAGAGAGAGAAGGAAGAGAGAGAGGAGAAAAAGAGAGTGACGCCGGGGAAGAGAGAAGAGAGGAAAGAGAGAAGAGGGGGAAGACAGAAGAGAAGGAAGAGAGAAGAGAGGGAAGAGAGAGAGGAGAGGGAAAAGAGAGGAGAGGGAAAAGAGAGGAGAGGGAAAAGAGAGGAGAGGGAAGAGAGAGGAGAGAAGAGAAAGGAGAGAAGAGAGAGAGGAGAGAAGAGAGAGAGGAGAGAAGAGAGAGAGGAAAGAGAGGAGAGAGGAGAAAAAAGAGAGAAGAGAAAGAGGAGAGAAGAGAAAAAAGAGAGAGAAGAGAAAGAGGGAAGAGAGAAAGGAGAGAAGAGAGAGAGGGACGAGAGAGAGAGGGAAGACAGAGGGGGGAAAAGAGAGAAAGGGAAGATAAAGAGAGAGAGAGGGAAGAGAGAAGAGAGGGAAGAGAGAGGAGAGGAGAGAAAAGAGAGAGAGGGAAGAGAGAGAGAGAGAGAGGGAAGAGAGAGAGAGAGAGGGAAGAAAGAGGAGAGAGAGAGGGAAGAGAGAAAGGAGAGAAGAGAGAGAGGGAACAGAGAAAAGAGAGAAGAGAGAGGGATGAGAGAGAGGAAAGACAGAGGGGGGGAAAGATAGAAAGGGAAGATGATGAGAGAAGAGAGGGAAGAGAGAAGAGAGGGAAGAAAGGGGGGAGAGAGAGGGAAGATAGAGAGAGAGGGAAGAGCGAGAGAGGTAAGAGAAAGAGGAGAGAGAGAAGTGAGAAGAGAAGGAAGAGAGAGACAGAGGAGAGAGGGGGGAGGGGGAGGGGGAAAGGGGGAAGAGAGAGAAGAGAGAGAGAGGAGAGAAAAACAGAGGGAAGATGGGGAAGAGAGAAGAGAGGGAAGAGAGAAGAGAGGGAAGAGAGAAAAGAGGGAAGAGAGAGAGGAGATAGAGGAGAGAAGAGGAAAAAAGAGAGAAGAGAAAGAGGAGAGAAGAGAAAAAAGAGAGAAGAGAAAGAGGAGAGAAGAGAGAGAAGGAAGAGAAGAGAGAGAGGGAAGAGAGAAAGGAGAGAGAGGAGAGAGGAAAGAAGAGAAAAAAGAGAGAAGAGGAAGAGGAGAGAAGAAAAAAAAGAGAGAAGAGAAAGAGGAGAGAAGAGAAAAAAGAGAGAAGAGACAGAAGAGAGAAGAGAAAAAAGAGAGAAGAGAAGGAGGAGAGAAGAGAAGGAGGAGAGAAGAGAAAAAAAAGAGAAGAGGAGAGGAGAGAGAGAAGGAAGAGAAGAGAGAGAGAGGAGAGAAGAGAGAAAGGGAAGAGAGAGAGGGAAGAGAGAGGGGGGAAAGAGAGAAAGGGAAGAGAAAGAGAGAGAGGGAAGAGAGGGAAGAGAAAGAGAGAGAGGGAAGAGAGGGAAGAGAGAGAGAGGGAAGAAAGAGGGGAGAGAGAGAAGGAAGAGCGAGAGAAGTATAAGAAAGAGGAAAGAGAGAAGTGAGAAGAGAAGGAAGAGAGAGACAGAGGAGGGGGGGAGGGGGGAGAGAGAGGGGGAGAGAGAGAAGAGAGAGGGAGGAGAGAGGGGAGAAAAGAGAGGAAGACGGGAAGAGAGGGAAGACAGAAGAGAGGGAAGAGAGAAGAGAGGGAAGAGAGAAAAGAGGGAAGAGAGGAGAGAAGAGAAAAAAAGAGAGAAGAGAAAGAGGAGAGAAGAGAAAAAAGAGAAGAGAGAGATGGAGAAGAGAAAAAAGAGAGAAGAGAAAGAGGAGAGAAGAGAAAAAGAGAGAAGAGGAAGAGGAGAGAAGGAAGAGAAGAGAGAGGGGGAAGAGAGAAAGGAGAGAGAGGAGAGAGAGAGAAAAAGAGAGAAGAGAAAGAGGAGAGAAGAGAAAAAAGAGAGAAGAGAAAGAGGAGAGAAGAGAGAGAGAGGAAGAGAAGAGAGAGAGGAAGAGAGAAAGGAGAGAGGAAGAGAGAGAGAGGGAGGAGAGAAAAAGAGAGAAATGAAAGAGGAGAGAAGAGAAAAAAGAGAGAAGAGAAAGAGGAGAGAAGAGAAAAAAGAGAGAAGAGAAAGAGGAGAGAAGAGAAAAAAGAGAGAAGAGAAAGAGGAGAGAAGAGAAAAAATAGAGAAGAGAGGAGAGAGAGAAAAAAGAGAGAAGAGAAAAAGAGAGAAGAGAGAGAAGGAAGAGAAGAGAGAGAGAGAGAGGGAAGAGAAAGAGAAAGGGAAGAGAAAGAGAGAAAGGGAACAGAAAGAGAGAAAGGGAAGAGAAAGAGAGAAAGGAAGAGAGAAGAAGAGGGAAGAGAGAAGAGAGGGAAGAGAGAGAGAAAAGAGAGAGAGGGAGGAGAGAGAGAGAGGGAAGAGCGAGGGAGAGAGAGAAGAGGAGAGAGACAGAGGAGAGAGAGAGGGAAAGAGAGAGAAGAGAGGGGAGAGAGAGAGGGGAGAGAGAGAGGGAAGAGAGGGAGGGCCTTATACATCAGAGGTAAAAATATGGGCAGCACAGTGGCTTAGTGGTTAGCCTTGCAGCACTGGGGTCCTTGGTTCAAATCCCGACCAGGACCCTATCTGCATGAAGTTTGCATGTTCTTCCTGTGCCTGCGTGGGTTTCCTCCGGGTACTCCGGTTTCCTCCCACACCCCAAAAAAGGGCAAACTTGCGTTGGTGGTGTAGTGGTAAGCATAGCTGTTTTCCAAGCAGCTGACCTGGGTTCGATTCCCAGCCAACGCATTATCCAAGATGGCTGCTTCGCCTCCTTAGTATTGCCATGATAATGCTGATACTAATATTATTTATAGCAATGATAATAATAATTCCAACAATATCGACAACTATCACAATATCGACAACTATCATGATAATAATATTAATAATAGAAATAATATTTATAAAGATAATAATCCTAATAGTAATGGCAATAATAGTATTAGAAATGGAAATAATATATATATTTATTATTTGTAGGTGAGAAGCAAATACAATAAAATGAAGATTTCTCTGATCGCTGTGTCATTCAGAAACAGCTGATCATATGTCCAGGAAAAGGGCCAATCTGAGCAGCCTTTTACCATGTGATCAGCTGTGTCCAATCACAGCTGATCACAGTGTAAATCAGAAATGCTGGATATTGGCAGTCCTTTCCTCCCGCTCAAAGCACATGAGGAGAGGAGAGGAGAGCTGGTAAGCAGCATTTCTCAGAGGGGACATCTACACTGATCATCAGAGCACTAATTATCAGTGTAGCGCCATCAGTGCCCATCAGTGTTTTCCTTTAGCCTTCCCTTGTAGTGGAAGGGCCGGCCTGACTGCATACAAATTAAAATTGTCTCTCTCTTCCCTTTCTCTCTATCCTCTCTCTCTCTTCTATTTCTTCTCCCTCTCTCTTCTCTGTCTATCTGTCTTCCCCCCCTCTCTCTTTTCTTTCTTCCCTCTCTCTCTCTTCCCTACCCCTCTCTCTCTTCCCTTCCTCTTCCTCTCTTCTCTCTCTCCCCTCTCTATACTCTCCCCCCCCCCTCTGTCTCTTCCCTCTCTATCCTCTCTCTCTCCCCTCTCTATCTATCCTTCCCCTCCTCTCTTCCCCCCCAACCTTTTTCTATTCCCTCTCTTTCATTTCCCTCTCTTTCTTTCCTCTCCCCTCTTTCTATCTCTTCCCCCCTCTATCTCCACTCCCCCACCTCTATCTCTTCCACCCCCCCCCTCTTCTCTCTTCCTTTTTTCTCTCCTCTCTCTCTCTTCCCTCCCTCTCCCTCTCTCTTTCCTCTCTATCCCCCCCAAGAGAGAGAGAGAGAGAGAGAAGACAGAGAGAGAGCAGACAGAGAGAGAGAAGTAAGAGAGAGTGAGAGGGAAGAGAGAGAGGGAAAGAGAGAGGGGGAAGAGAGAGAGAGGGGAATGAGAGAGAGGGGGGAATGAGAGAGAGCGGGAAAGAGAGAGAGCGGGAAAGAGAGAGAGAGCGGGAAAGAGAGAGAGCGGGAAAGAGAGAGAGAGAGGGGACAAAGAGAGAGAGAGAGAGGGAAGAGAAAGTAAGGGAGAGAGAGAATCATATATACATCTGCACACTTATTGACTCTCTTGCTCTCTAATTGGGGGGGGCGCACAAAACTTTTGTATTGCCTAGGGCAAAAAAAAAAAAAGATTTTAGCATGTGAGGAGGTGCAGCATTGTGCAGCTAGTAAATACACAGAGTTCCAGTAAAACTTGGTACTTGTATTAAACAGAATGCCAACGTTACAAACACCCAGTTGGAAGAATTTACTGCTGGGAAATTACAGTTCATTGTAGTCAGATGTGGCGGTAGAGAGGTGCTGACAGCGTCTGTCTCAGAGGATGAAGCATGGCCTGGCGGTCCAGTCCCAAAAGGGAAGCTCCTTTCCCTTCTAATCAGGAACCTCTCCCTACCAGTAGTTACTTTCCCTAACAAGCGGGGGTTTCTCTCCCTGTACTAGCCACACGCCAGAAGCACTCCAAAACCCAGGGGCAGAGACTTAAAAAGACCCTACTGACCCAAGATGGCCGCCGAGGGTCACATGGACACAGCGTAGGCAACCAGAAAGCAGATCCATTGACTCAGGAAACCATAGAACATCATTTCTCATGGACTTCCTTTCCAAGCTGAGGTGGCACTCAATTTGAGTGCCACCTGCAATGGAGAAAACAAACCACACCTACCTACAAGCCTGTATACAAAAAATGTAAAAATTTCCTCAGTAGACAAATGGTTAAAGCAGTTATGTTCAAAGCCCAACCATTTCTTCTGCCAATTTTTCTATTTTTTTTACAAATCGGAGGCCCAGTAGCTTGGAAAACCAAAAATGAATCTCTGGCTGCAATACTCACCTCCATCCCCTGCAGTACCACTTCTCCCCCACAAGGTGTCCTCAATCTTCCTGGTTGAATGATGCCCAGCAAGACTGATGTGTAAAATTAGCAGGTGATCAGGGGCCTCTGACATGCAGCCAGCAGCAGCATAACATGGTCACCGGCGCTTTTTTTTTTTTCCTTTTACAAATCGGAGACCCAGTAGTTTTGAATACCACTATAAGTCGCTGATGGCTGCCATTACTAATATATAAAAAAAATAAAAATTCCAGTATATATACCGCCATTAGTAGACGCTATAACTTTCATGTAAACCAATTAATTTACACGTATTGGGATTTTTTTTTCAGCAAAGACATTGCTTTTTTTTTAATTGTCAGTCTTTTTTTGTTTATAGCGCAAAAAATAAAAAAAACTGCACAGGTGATCAAATACCACCGAAAGAAAGCTCTATTTGTGGGAAAAGTGCAGCGTTGCATGACCGTGCAATTGTCAGATAAAGTAACGCAGCACCGTATCGCAAAAAATGACCTGGTCAGGAAGGGGGGTAAATCCTCAGGAGGGCAAGTGGTTAAAATGACCGGTGAATGCAACTGCAAACCTGTTGGGTTGTGTTGGTAATGTGTAACACTTGCTCTCAGCCAGCAGATGTCGCTATAGCTCAGATGGAGGACAATGTGAACTATGGGAAAAGCACAACATTCAGTGTTATTGGTGACAATTCTAGTTACCTCGACTGGCTTTCAATTGTAGAACCATTTCAGGACCACGTGCCCACAAGTGTACTGCAGACGGGCGGCCCGTACAGGCACAGTGATATACCTGTGCATCGCTGGCCTCTTCCAGGTACGCACACCTGCCTGCTGACTCCGTGGGAGTTTCTCAACAGGTCCTGGCCAATGATTCATAGCAAGGACCTGTTGATCGGCTGTGTCCAATCACAGCCCAGAGCCCTGTGTTGGCAGTCAACGCTGGGCTCTGTACAGAGGGAACAATCTCTCTGTTTCAGGGATAAGAAACAAAGAGATTTTTAGTACAAAGCAGCACATATTACACACATTAACACTTGTTAGGCACACATTTAACCCCTTGATTACTCAAGATGATAACCCCTTCCCAGCCAGTGTCATTAGTACAGTGACAGTATACAGCAGAGATCCGAATCTCCTTAGTGATATAATACATCACAATCCCCCAGTATATGATCATCTTTAGCTTCACCAGTGCCTCATCAGTGCAGCCTCATCAGTTCCTCATCAGTGCAGCCCCATCATTGCCCCATTAGTGCTGCCTCATCAGTGCCCCAGCGATGCAGCCTCATCACCGCACATCAGTGAAAAAAAATTACTTATTTGAAGAAAAAGGGGTTGGGGGTTATTTTCAGTCTTTTCTTTGTGTATCTAGTAACAAATAAAAAATCAATTGGTGATTAAAATCGACTAAAAGAAAGCTCTATCTAAAAAAAAAGAAGATAAAAATATAATTTGGGTGTGGTGTTGCATGACTGTGAAACTGTCGTTTACCCTCGCTTCACATCTGTGTGTGTGGTGCCGTTGCCGGACCCACACAAATACCTGCAGCCGCACCACCCACACAGAGGAATGCGGGACCCGCAGGCAGGTGCCATTATTTCTAATGGCACACCGCCCGTACTGGAAATGGCAACCGTACTGGGAACCTCAGTTCTTGTGTGGAGTACAGGAGTCCATACAAATGCATAGGCTCTCCTGCCCGCGCAAATCGCAGCCTGCATGACCGCACAGATGTGAACCAGGGCTTAAAGTGTGACAACGCTGAAAGCTGAAAATTGGCCTGGACAGGAAGGGGGTGAAAGTAACCAGTAGGCAAGGGGTTAAAAAAAACTGACTCCTAACTTTTTTAGCTGGCTCCTAGATGCAAAGCAAATTTGTCATGCCCTCCTCTATCTACAAAACGGCTTTGGTGCAAAACCATGGTGCCCTTATAATGCAGATCAGTGCTAACTGGACTGCTGAGGACCACCCGACCCAGAGACAAGGCATAGAAGACCCCGCACATCATGTGACCGGCCTAAAAACATCTAAAAAGAATAAGCAATAAAATGCTTAGAATAATAATAAAATGCCTAAAACACTGCTGGGGAAGGGGGCAGAGACCAGAGTGGGGCTGTAAGCGAACACTTTAATTGCTCATCTTAACCTGCCCCGGAACACTAACTTTAACAGCTGGATTTACTGTCTCAGGTGTTCAACTTTTTGATATTGAGTCTAACGCTGGCCATACATTGTACAATTGTCTTTCAAAACTTTATAATATAGAAGGGCAAACCAGGTCTAAAAGACCCTGCATGTCTCCCTTGTACTACACCAAATGTAATGCAGTGCACATCGCACCGGGACCCGGAAGTGATGTCACATCACTTCCGAATCAGTAGAAGAAGGGGAGGGGAGCAGATGTGTCCGTGCTCCTCTTACCTCCCCTATACCACATCCCGTGGCACCCGCTGAACCAGTCTCGGGCCTGCAGATGGGCAAGCGGAGCCCGGGACATATAGCGGGGGCGGGGGAGAGGCTGGCACTGTAGGCTGTATGGAAGCTATCGGCAGCAGCGCTGCTGTCCGATTACTTCCACCTGACAGGTGAGCCCTGCTGCTTGCCCACAGCAGGGCTAAGGGAGAAAAAAAAAAAAACTACCTGCCCGGCGCCTGGAACTACATGTCCCGGGTGTTGGGCGATAGGAAATGGACATCCCTGAGCTGGATCTTGGGAGGATTTATGCAAATATCAAAATGCCTTGATGGGTGGAATTTATTTATAAAAAAATAATACATATACACACATATATATACATATATATATACACACACATTTTTTTTCCCAGCAAAATCATGTCTCGCTTATACAAAGTCCAATTAGAGAAACAAATAAAAGTTGTAAAGGCTCTTTCTAGCGGCGTCATCTGATCCGATACACAGGGAATCCATGAACCCATCCCCCGCTGAACTGGAGCAGAACAGGACTGAGGTCACTTTTTGTGGACCCATATTGGATCTATGGTTGGCAGACTTGTGTCTGTATACATCAGGCTACCTCTCATCCATCATGTCCATGAACCCGGCTTAAAGGGCCAGATATTTTTTTTTTTTTAAACTGTGCCTGTGTCCTTATTAATCACTCGCCCTCCAGAGGATTTACCCCCCTTCCTGACCAGGCCATTTTTGGCATTACAGCGCTGCGTTACTTTAACTGACAATTGCGCAGTCATGCAACACTGCGTCCAAATGAAATTTACGTCCTTTTTTACCAACAAAGCTTTCTTTCGGTGGTAGTTGATCACCTGTGCGTTTTTTCTTACGCTGACAATTTTGAGAAAAAAAACAATATTTTTGACTTTTTGCTATTAAACATGTCCAGTAAAAAAATTTAAAAGATCAAATTTCCTCATCAATTTACGCCAAAATGTATTCGGCTCCATGTCTTTGCTAAAAAAAACATCCCAATATGTGTAAATTAATTGGTTTACTTGAAAGTTATCAGCAGATTGAGGAGCATAATGGAATGGATTCCGATTACAAATAGCAGTATATATACACTGGGATTTTTTTTTTTTTTACTAATAATGGCAGCAATCAGCGACTTATAGCGGGACAGCGGCAGGCATTCTGACACTGGGGGGAGGTACTGACTAACTGTCACTGATATCCCCAGTGACAACAATACAGTGATCAGTGCTAAAAAACATCACTGACACTGTACTAATGGCACTGGGCAGGAAGGGGTTAACATGAGAGGCGATCAAAGGGTTTACTGTGTGCAGGGAGTGTTTTACTAGGGGGCGGCGCCCACAGCAGTGTACCCGAGCTGACAGGGAGGAGAACTGTTAGTGATTTTGTGCACCCGTGTCGCCCTGTAGCAGTATCTCTCCTATGGGGCGGTCGGAAGCGGATGAAGGCTAAGTTCACCTTTCGTAACATATTACACCCATATTCGGGGTGTAACATGTTGTGTTCAGACCGCCCCCCGATCCCCACTGACAGCTAGTGGGGGATCTTCTCTCCCCTCGTTAGCTGTCAAATTTAAAAACAAAGTGGCCGTGTGGGGCTCACACGACTGTCAGCTTGTAGTCCTCAATGAACTACCACGGTGCTGTGAAGTCAGCGTCACTTACCGTCATCGCTGTTCTATGTCACTATCAGGGTGTCGGCCTTCTCCGGTGACAGTTCGTCATGTTCCCGCACTTTGTACGACTTTACACGTTGCACCTGTATAAGGCCTAAAACGAATGAATGGAGAAATATTAGAAGTCATGTGTAAGGTGGAGCCTTTAAAGCGGAAATAAACTTACAAAGATTTGTTCAGCTTTAACACTCCCCTCCCCCCCATCAGCAAGCGGAATTGTGTTATGTTATTTCTTTTTTTTCGTTCTATGGCTCTCACCAGCCATGATCTGCTTGCATTGCATAAAGAAGCACATAGACCCAGTGATGACATAATAAAAAGAAGATATGTAAGTTTCTTTTAGTTCCAATAGCATGTTGATGAGCAGGGAAAGGAGGAACCAGGTAAGGCAAAATATAGCAGATTAAACTTCAGCTTTAAGGAATACAGTGGAGTCCTCTCTTCACCCCCCCCACAAATAAAAAGGGAAGAACTGTCAAGGTCCATCTCTGCTCTCCTCTCCAATCATCACACCATGTGACATGTCACATGACAGCCAGGAGGCCATTGGCAAAGCACCACACAAGCTCATGCATGCGCAGCAGGGAGCAGGCTTCCTGTTTCCCATATCCAAGATGGCAGCGCCTCTCCCTTCCCAGACAGACTACATAGATGGGGATGAGAGACTGTAGCACTATAGCGGCTGCATGTGGGAGGAGGAAGTGTAACATTCCAATACCGCCACTGACCTCCTCCATGTAGCCAACAGAGCACTACAGATCCCTGGCCAACTCCATGCAGACGTGTAAAGCGGACATCAGAAAAGGAAGTATTGAGATACAGGAAGGAGTGCAGAGCTCCGAGCAAATAAGAACAGATACGGGGAATGTGGAGGTCACAGGAGAAGTGGGACTGTGCAGAGACCATACATGCCGAATAAGAACATACACTGAGAATTACACCCGGCATACAGGACACTGATCCGTCATGGACATGTGTTGTATTGAGGAGGTTCATTCATTTATTGGACTGACTACACAACAAAACCCTTGGCTTGGTGTTGTCAGCCTGAAGCAGGAAGTGCTGTTACTGGCAGGATCTCCAGATTCACAAAATCAAACAAAATCCTGGGGAAACCTGTACACAGTACGGCCCCATGACAAACATACTACATGAGATTTTGGGTTCACATCTACTTTACCCGCTGTGTGTATATAGTGCAGATCACTTTTCAGAGGATGTTTGGTAGGCAGTGGGGAGGAGATACTACTAACCCAATGGCACAATGTGTTGCACAGTGACAGGGTGGCTCCATATCAATTCATTATTGATGTGGCTGTAAAGCAAAGTATCAGGCCATGGCGGATGTACAGCACTGGGCAGCTGCATCTCTTTGTACACGTGGGTGGTCAGGGGGCGGAAGATGGTTTTACCGCCCTCCATCCGCCTATGAGAACGAACACTAAGGCCTTGTTTACAATTGCAGTTTGGGGTGGTAAAAACTAGAGGCTGAGCCATACTTCTACTGGCTCCCAATTGCCCCCAACTCACTTCCCGAGATGCAAAAGAAGCCGTATGGGGTATACACATGTGCAGCAAAAATGATCCCCCATCATGTTTGACAGAGGAAAGAGGGGGGGGTCTAAGGAGGAGAGATCTGGTGGGGCTGAACAGGATATGGGAGGGCAGAGGAAAACGGGAGATATGGGGGCTGAAGAATAGAGATGGTGGTCTGTGGAGGAGGGGGGGGGGGGTCAGCAGAACTCTGGGGAGCTGAGTTGTCCCCACCTTCCTCCATGTACTCACAGATAACACCCCTGTCCTCTGCAGGCAGCTTCAGTTTCTCCTCTGTCATCTGACAGTTGACAATGGGAAAAGATACAGGAAGAAGGGCATCTGCCCTCACTCCACAGCACAGGCTCTCTATCTCCCCCTGCTGGCTGGAGGGATGACAACGCCAAATCTTCTGTTCAGCTGTAATCAGTCCTGTCAGTGAGGAGGCCCCAACCTCTACATCAGCAGAGCCCTCCATAAACATGGCGCCCGCCTGGCCCACGGTGTACAACATACAGTATATACCCCATAACCCCAATGTACATCATATATAGTCACAGAGATCCCAACCCATTACTAGGAAACCTACCTTTACACTTCCATGGAGAGCCCATAGCAACCACTCATTGTCCATAGCAACAGGGTGCCACACACAGTGTAATATATATAAACACATACAAACAACATTGCCCCAGTGATGAATATACTGTATATATAAGTCCACAGCGTAATATATATATAAATAAATAAAACATGGTGAAGCGCTAACAATCAGATTAATAAGCAAACAATATATATATAAAAAGGTGAGGTGAACATATAAGTGCTGCTGAAATCAGATCAATCAAAAAGTGACAAAACGTGCAACAGGTGAATCCTGTGGAAAAAAAACATGGACCCGTTTTCCAAATGGAAAACCGAAGAGCAAGCCAACCTCCCCCTGTCCACATAGGGGACTAATAATAAATGTATATATATAGGTGACCCCTCAAAGGAAAAAACACAACAACTGTGCAATAAAACCGTGAAAGACTCTCCCTTCTATAGGTGTAAACATATGCACAAACACTAAATGTCCAGACAGCACCGTAGGTCGACATACAGCTGCACATATATATATATTAAAGTCCCAAACTGCAGAAAAAAACTCCAAACAAACACGTAGGTGCTCGTGATAGGTGATCTCCAAGCTGGGTGATAGGAATCCTTAATGGCTGTAATGCCCCCTCACCTTCAAGAAGTGACCACAAGGGCCAGCTAGCCTTAAAACTCCCCCCACGAGGACACGTCCAGATCAAGATGTTGCACAGGATGCTGGTTCACACTCCCCACAGAGCCACACGGTCAAAGAGATAAAACAGAGCATTCTCCATAGTGTAACATGTTTATTATTAAATATAAAATCAATTAAAATGCCCACTCACATGTCATGGTACAGAAAAAACGCCTTGCCACCACTATATATATATATATATATATATATATACACACACATAAAAACAACATTGCCCCAGTGATGAATATACTGTATATAAGTCCACAGCTTAATATATATATATATATATATAAATAATACAATACACAGTCTATATATACACACATATAAGAACAACATTGCCCTGGTGTTGAAAAAAAAAATACTAATAATAAAGATAATAATAAAAATAAAATAATAATATATATATCTCCATAGTAACAGTGCTGAGTTGTTATTGTACAATATATACAGTTACATAGACATCAACCCATTACTAGAAAGCCACCTCTACACATCCCATAATAACAATGCACACCCCATAGCAACCATTGACAGTCCTTAGATCCAGTGTGAATCCAATCATGTATCATACAGAAGTATACACACACATATGGAGAACATTGGCCCGGTGCTGAATATAGATGAAGTTACAGAGACACCGACCCAATACTAGAAACCCACCATGGAGAGCCCATAGCAACCGCTCCCAGCTCCTAGCAACAACACAAGTCATTCCCATAGTACACAGCAGACTGAATGTACAATACATATATAGGAGAATCATATCCCCCACAGAGACATCCATAGACAGAATGACATCGAAATCCCCTTCTTTGTGGGGAATGTGATGTTTATAAAAATAAATAAATACAGAATTATAAATCATTCTAGGATTTTGTTTTATTTTTTGTCTGTAAATTGCATAAAAATCATTTAGAAAAAAATCCTATGACAATATCACCACAAGAAATCGTTTTGTTATCTTATATAACACCGAAATGATGACCAAATCAATAGGCTGATGTCAGTTCTGTGTGAGGCTTTCTCCTGTCCATCAGGGATCACAGGCAGTTGTCAGACCTGAGCAATCGATCCAGAGCAACCGATCAGCCAATAAGCACTCTCCTAGACAGTTCAAATCCTTGCTGCGGAAAAGTGTGCGGCTAGCCAGCCTGGCCAGGTGATGACATCACAGTGCAAATCTACTGAGCATGCCCAGAAAGGTGATGACATCACAGTGCACAGTGCAGGCTGCAGGGGAATTAACAAGTGATTGAACTGGTCAGTCAGTCTATAGACTACGGAGGAAGGAGGAGATTGTGATTCTTGTGTATCCAGAGAGAACTTCATATTTTGGAGAATAAATCGCATGATGACCCGCATGATTGAAAAGAAAACATTTGTTACTCCATTTACCATCAGAGAGGAACCAACATTGAACAGACAGGATATGGAAATTAGGCCCGACCCCAGCAGAGATTCTGCCCAGCCTGCCCATCAGAATCCCACCCCTGAGGGCAAGCGTCGGCCATTTATTGGCCGGGTTAGGGCTTTTTTCCGTCGTCTGTTCCGTCGTAAGAAGAAGAAGAGAGCAGATAGGGATCCAGAAGGTAAGATTTATGATCGGTACAACATACAAGCTGGCTGATCCATTTTATTTTTGTTACATTGTATCTTCCTATTAATGAAAAGCAGATTACAGACCACACCCCTAATTATATCCCCCTATTCCTATTGGTGGCCAGTGGCTTATATTACACCCAATCACTGATCACTGACTATACTCTGCAAGTTATTCTCTTTATCAGAGACAAAGGCAGGAGTTTAGGGGCCGAGGCATTGTACCCAACTCCCCAGCGCTCCCATCTTCTCCAGGGCACCACAAGTATCAGACACCCTATAACCCATCAGTCCAGGGCTGGTGATCTCTTCTATCTGACCTCCCCCACCTGGTGTCATTTAATGGGTTGTGCTTGGCAATGGCACCATCTGCCAAATGCAGCTATACGTTTTTCCTGCCAGTTAGCCATGTTAATTTGCAGCTTGGTAGTTGAGAGGGGGGATCGTGGCTCAATTGCCGATTTTTACCAACCCCCATGCCACCTGCGTAAATGAGGCATATCTGTCTAAAAAATATATAACATTAATTTGTGCTCAGTGCTGCATGGCGGAGTAATTGTCAGTCAAACTGGAGATTTTCCGGCTCATACTCAAGCGGTTAAAGTGCATCTAAAGCCCAAATGTATTTTGTAGGTTAAGAAAGCATGTTGAGGGGTTAGAAGCCCTGTGGTATCTTTATTGCCCGACCCCTGTATGTGTCCTGGAGGCCATTACCCCAGATATAGAAAGTGAGGTGTCATCCAAACTAGCAGAAGTGTTACAATTACTCTGTTCCATAAAGCGGGGGGGGGAATTGGAAGTACATCTTCCTTTCAAATAGCTTGTTTTGCATTCACATTATAAGGAAAAATCCTCCAAAATCTAGCTGTGTAAAGCCACATTACAAACGTGAGTTTTTCAGCTTTATTTTAGCGTTTTTGCATTAGCGGTTAGCGGCATTTTCCCGCTTTTGTGTTTATTTAGCGTTTTTTTTTGAGCAAAAAAAAAATTTTTTTTTGTTAAAAAAAAGTCCCGAAATGCTAGTTTGCAGAGTTTTACCGCGTTTTTCACTGATAGAGCGTTTTTACAGCTGAAAAACTCCTCTAGAAACCCACTAGTTTTGGGTTTTTTTTCCTGCCAAAAAATGCTGATTGCAGTCTATGTATGTATGGACACATAGGATAACATGCTAGGGGGTTACGGGCTGTAGAAAAAAACGTACAGCCGCTGTAAAAGCGTCAAGTGAGCATGAGGGCTTTCTCTGTTCCATAGGGGGGGGGGCAGGTGTCAGAGCTGAGTCCACACCTTCCAGCAGCAACCAATCACAGCCTTCCTATACATTTAAAACCTGCACAGGGGAAGTGACAGTTGGAAGTACATTTACCTTTCAAATAGCTTGTTTTGCATTCACATTATAAGAAAAAAATCCACAATCTGTATACTGTAAGCTGCTGTAGCACTCCTTTTCATTAAATTCCCAGCCGCACTGATCGTTAGAACAAGGGAAAGGTGGCACAGAAGGGGTTTATTGACAGCATCCCATCTTCTTCCTTTCCTAGTTGAAGCTCTGACAGTGTCGTATTACATGTAGCATTGTTAGATTGGGCAGATTTAGTCGTATTTGGAGCCTAAACGTATTTGTTTTTATTACGAAAGAGCAGTGATGGGTTAGAAGCCGTCAAAATATTATTACTGGGCATTTCATCCATAAATACTTTATTGTATTTGCCACCAGAACTAGGGATCAGGGTAGGTTTTTAACAGCCAGTATACTGATCGGTCGGACACAGTGGGTAACAGATCTCACCAACCCAGAGGAGCGTTCTGGGAGGACATCCTATGACATCCACCCGGACTGGTGAAAGTCTCGCCTGGCCGTCACTTGACAATTGACCAGGTGGGACTTTCATCATTTGGCATTAAATTCATATGATGTCCTTCTGGAATGCGCCTTGTGCGCGCCGCCACAGTCCACACTGCAGTGAGATTTGTTGCCCTCTGTATCTGGCCGATCAGTGTACCAGCCACTGCCAGTTCCATATGATCGCTGTGACCAATCACAGCAGATCACATAACAATGGTATACAATGGATGGCATTCATTCATGCCATCCAATGTATACTATTGAGATTGATCACATGGTACCTATGGCCAATCACAGCAAATCATAATAGTAGACACTGAATGAATCAATTTCATTCAGTAATTATGGTTGTTTTTACCTGTGCAATTCACTGGTATAAGCAATTATAATGCGCAAGAAAAAAAACCTGATCATTTCCCCAGAGTAGTACAATGTCACTATGGTCAAATTATATTGCTTTGGTAACAGTGTGACATAAAAAAAAGAAAAATATATATAATACAAAAGAAAAAAATTATAAACTTTTTTTATTTTTTTTTTATACTGTCACCAGTTAGTGCTCCTTATCACCGCCACACTAGTTATAGGATGATGCTGTACTGCACTGGAGACAATATTTTAAAAAAAAGTGAAAATTAACATTTTTCAAAAAGTTATGACAAAAAACTAAAACATCAAAAATTTACTAAATACCTCAAATTGTTTACATTCCAATATGAGGTCATTTTGGGGGGTATTTGTATTGTCCTGGCATTTTAGGGCCTCAAAAAATTCGATTGGTCATCAATACATCAGAATTGATTGATTTTCAGATATAAGTACACCAAAGTTTGTGAACTCTATATCTTTCCTACAGACTAGAATATTGATCACTGATTTGGATTATTTTAATGAAAAAAATGTAACACAATACATTCTGGCTTAAATTTAGGAAAAAGATTATTTATTTGCAAAATATTATAACAGAAACAATGAAAAATTTGGGTTTTTTTCAAAATGTTCTTTTATTTAGCAAAAAAATTAAAAGCCCAGTACTGATTATATACCCCAAAACAAAGCTCTATTTTTTTTTAGAAAAATGATAAAATTTTTATATGGCTGCAGTGTGGCACAACTGCGCAATTGTCATTCAAAGTGCAAAAGCAATGAAAGCTGAAGAATGGCCTGTTAAGGAGGGGGGTGAAAGTGCCCGCTATTGAAGAGGTTAAGTAGGGATACTAGTTCCAGTAACAACTCACAAGATGGGAATTTCTTCTCACTTTGGAGGGATTTCCTCTCACTTCCCGTACCTTACTAAAAATAAAAAAAACAATAGAAAATGATTTTTAAAAAAGGCAACTGGACATTTGTGCTTTAATTCTGCTCAGCCAGTCTTGTGATTTATTTGGTTAGTTCTGTACTATTTGATAGTCTAGGAAAACAAAGACATGAATGGAAGCTAATCTATTTTTTTTTCTACAGAAGTAAATGTGATCCCTTTGGCTATCACTGATGACAATGTGACCGTCTCAGAAACGGAGACTACCAGAGGCACAAACAGTGCCCACCAACAGACCGCAGAAGAGCTGGTGTTCAACCCATCTGCAGAGACTGTGGCTGCACCAATGGATGGGCTAGAAATCAGCATCCCTACAGAGACTGTGTCCATCCTGACAGATGAGACTAAATCCACAACAACGAGGGAATCCTGCTCAACTGGTACCTATGTACCAGATACGGTGATTGAGATCCCTTCTTCTACAAGCAAGGAAACTGACTCAGAAGACACAACCCAATACACCGATCCTTCAGACATTGTGGAGACTGTGCCCAGCCCCGAAGATGGACCTGAATCCACAACCATAACAAAGAAGGATCCCCGCTTAGACACTACCTATGTTCCAGCAGGTGAACAGGAATTCACCAGAACTGTAGTGACTGTGGCTGAGCCAAAAGATAGTATAGAGATCAGCATCCCTACAGAGACTGAATCTATCCCAGAAAGCGGGATTGAGATCAATGCTACTATGGACCATGAGTTGGACCAAAGAAGTGAGATCCAATCCACCAATGCCAAAGATGTTGTGGAGACTGTGCCCACCCCCGCAGATGGGACTGAATCCACAAACACAACAAAGAGGGATCCAAGCTCAGACAGTACCTATGTTTCTGCAGATGAACAGTTTAGCACAGCTGTAGAGACTGTGGTTGAGCTAAAAGATGGCATAGGGATCAGCATCCCTACAGAGTCTGTGTCTATCTCAGATACTGTGATTGAAATCCCTTCTGCTACAGGCAATGAGTCTGACGCAGAAGACACCCCAACAGATGACACTGAAACTGTACTTGCAAAGTCTGTGGCTAATATAAAAGATGGGATGAACATGAGAATCTGCACAGAGACGGTGTCTGTAGGAGGGTGGCTAAAATTTAAATGGGAAATGAAGATAGAACCCGAGGCCACAAGCAGCCCAAGTGGTTTTCAGATCATCATTTTCGAGAGAACCTCCAAGTCAACCACCAGCGAGGAATCTGTCCAATCTGCCCAGCAGACTTCCACCCCTGCAGGCAATGGTCAGTCATTCTTCAGCAAGGTCTGGGCCTTTTTCTTCAAGAAAGAAGAGAGAGAAAGAGAGACCGAAGAGAGAGAGGAAAAAAATGAAGAGCAAGACAGAGAGAAAGAAGAAACTACTTCAAAAAGTAAGGATTGTAAACAATATGAACAATGTAAGTTAGCTGAACAAGATCCATTATTTAGAGATGTTTCAGACACTTGTTCAGTTAACTTTATATTGTATATTTGGAAAACCTCAAGAAATATCATTGAAACAAACGTAGGTGGAGATAAACTAACCCCCATTTTTTTCCTCTTTAGAAGTCAGCCAGATCCTGCTTGATGTCCCTTTGACAGTAGAAAGCTTCGATTATCATAAACTTATTGGAGAGGGAGAGTATGGAAAAGTAAGTGATCAGATTCACAAATGTTCTTATTCATACCCATATAATAGATAGGGATCCTGTATAGAAGGGAGGCGTGATAACTCAAGGCTGGATTCACACAGTTGTAGTGTTTTACCACCAGTTATATTTGTGCCAAGAAGTGCATCATGTTGAGGCAGCCCATTCATGTAAATAGGCAGCCTAATTCTCCAAGATTCGCCATAATAGGTGCATTAGTAAGGTGTGTTGAGTGCCATTAAAGTAGAACTCCAGCTTAAATCTCAGTACCCTTAATAATGTCCCCTCGCCCCTCCTAACACCTATGCTGACTTTTCCGTTGCTCTAATCTGAAGGTCATGTGATCGGTCTTCCTTGCTGAGCACATCACGGACCTGCAGGTGGGCATGTCTGCCTAGGATTACATATCACTGGATACTCCAGCTTCCCCTTGTTGCTGACTCGGGAAGCCGCAATTAAAGGAGGGATAGGTGGGGGTTGGGGTTGGTCCTAACTGCAGTGACCATGGGAGATATAGGCAAGCTGTGCGCTTGAACGGCTTGCTTGTATCTCAGAACGTAGTGACAGGGGGTGCAAACTGACCACGCTAACATAGATGCTTATGAAATACACAAAGGAAAAGATTTATTCAATTAAATTTTTGGGGTTTACAAACACTATAATGGAAAGCAATTTAATGCTCTAAAACAGTGTGAATCCAGCCAAAAGCACTGATGCCATGTTTTAATTTAACACAAGATAGGGAAGGGCGGGAAGGGGTTTCACTCTCCCCGGTGGATTTTCTATTGAATTTCCATGGGCAGGAAGGGGTTTCACTCTCCCTGGTGGATTTTCCATTGAATTTCTATTGAACAGAATTTGTAAGCCATCAGAAAAAAGGGAGGGTGCAGATGGGAGCTCCGGTGGGTACATTTCAACACCGGAGACCATGTGAGATTTAGAGGGTCACCTGGTGATTGGCTTATTTACATCTAACCCAAAAAATAAATATCATGGGTGGGTGAGCTGACCCTAAATTGACAATACTAATATCTTATTCTTCTTTCTTCTTCAGGTATTTTTGGCATCACATCCTGCTGTCGATCAGCTGCTGGCAATAAAAATGGCCAAAAAACTTTTGTGGCCTCCCGATAGACTTTTGATAGAGTGCCAAGCCATGGTAGCGACGGAGGGTTGCAGGTTCTTCCCGCAATTATTTGCTACTTTCCAGACAAGAGTAAGTATCGTTATCCTTTAATTATTTGGTGCAGTTTTAGAAGAGTCCAAATCAATTAGAATATGACATTTTCCGACCCCTTATAGCTCTTTAATCACTTATGTTGGTAAATGTTAGTTAACCGGACTGGTTCTGTAACCTTGAAGAGTTTTTGATGGTCCTCCAAGCAGGTTCTTCAGTTCTTGCTGCTTGTAAAAGGAGCATAACATCTTCATCATCACAGAACAAGCCCAGTAAATGTGACTATTTTTAGCTATAAAATAACCCAAATGAATGAGACTCTTCACAGACATGTTGCTTAATTTTTCACTGAAAGTCTCCAAATTAGAGAAGACAAAGGTGAAGGGTTGAATATGGACTCTCATAGTGAATAATGAATGCATTATAATTTTTCTCTGTTTTATCTTTTAGGATTTCTTTTTCTATGTCATGGAGTTTGTGAATGGTGGCACCCTGGAAGAATTCATCAAAGAGAGGAATCGACTGCATATTAACACCATAAGGTAAGTACTATAATGGGGCTCACTAGGATTGGGGAGGGAGGCAGAATCAATGCCAATTGTAGACAGATCACCTTTAAGCTATGAGGCCTCCATATTAAAGGGGATGATTGGATGTGCCTGCTTTACCTAACCACCCCCAGGTACACTTGTCAGGTGCCTTGCTCTTAAATGCCATGTTTAGATTGATTCAACATTTTTAATTAGACAATGCAGAAGGAATAGGAAAAGAGGATAGCTAAGATGCCAGACATTTCCTATATCTCTTATAGGGGGAAGAAAAGTTAGATACTGGGCCAGAATTCATACCCTGACAATAGTAGTCTGCCAAAAGTAATGGGAGGGACTCATGCGTCTCAGATCGTAGTTCACTCTTTCCAACAATATACTCGAATATCCATGGGTAGCATTAGACTGACATTACCTATGGGATAGGATTCGGGAATATCTAACTAATAAGAGATTGGTATAATGAATACATTCCTGGTTGTGTCCTTAGCTGGACAACATTCGTTTCATTAGTACTTTAAAACCGGCAATAACACCTTAATGAAAACCCATCGGGGTTTGCTTATAGCCAAATAAAAAAGCATTATGCATATAAACAAATAAAGACCCCCCTATGGCAATGTTTTGTTAAAATGATTTAACAATATACAAGATGTATTCAAAAATATACCTATTTCTTCTAGAATTAGGATGGGGTAATATTAATCAGGGATCTAGTTACTGTAAGTTTATCACTAACAAATCTTTTCTTCTTTTTCCATCAGATTTATTGCGGCGGAGCTCCTGTGTGGCCTTCAATTTCTTCATTCCAGAGGCTTCGCACACAAGTAAGTTATTATCCATTATATTTTATAGTTTTAACTCAATGTTCTCCAAACTGTGGCCTGCAGGTCAGATGTGGTCCTTAGCTTGCCTTTATAAAGGCCCTGGGGCACTATTCCTCCCACTGACACCAACAATTGGGAATTATTCCTCCCACTGACACCAATTATGGGGCACTGTTCCTCCCACTGCCACCAACTTTAGGACATTATTCCTCCCACTGACTTCAATGATGGGGCGCTATTCCTCCCACTGACACCAATGATGGGGCACTATTCCTCACACTGACATCAATAATGGGGCACTATTCCTCCCACTGGCTTCAATGATGGGGCGCTATCCCTCCCACTGACACCAATGATGGGGCACTATTCCTCCCACTGACATCAATAATGGGGCACTATTCCTCCCACTGGCTTCAATGATGGGACACTATTCCTCCCAATAACACCAATGATTGGGCACTATTCCTCCCAATAACACCAGTGATGGGGCACTATTACTCCCACTGACACCAATGATGGGGCACTATTACTCCCACTGACACCAATGATGGGGCACTACTCCTCTCACTGACACAAACAATAGGTCACTATTCTCTCCATTGATACCAACAATAGGGTACTTTTCCTCCTGGTAATACCAATGAAGGGACCCTATTCCTTCTCTTACTGACCACAGATGCTATGTAATAGTCTTATTCCCAATGACAACGAAGCCTGAGGCATTGTATACTCTCACAGCCACGGTTCACCCTCCTGCATGTAAAGAACAGTAATCTGGCCCTGTGTTTTGAAAGTTTGGATATTAATATTCTAGCTCATAAAAAGGTTTGGAGCAGACAGCTTACTTTTTTTTTTCTTCTTCTTTACAGTGACTTGCATTTTAGCAACATCCTCATGGATAGCACCGGACATATCAAGATTATCGACTGTGGATTGGCATCTATAGTACAAATGGCACCCTGCCCAGGCAGGTTTATGCAATCAGAGGTAAGAGACACGCTGTCCATCAATTGACTATGCTGTATTTTTCTGGCCACCGAGAGGTGCTTAACCTCTTCCATCATAGAGCAACTTTTTTTCATTTTCTGCACAAATGTTATAAAATCTATATTTTCAGGAAAAAATACACTAAAATGAATTTAATGCACACAGACACTAGATAATGCTCATTATTTTGTAAAGAAAAAAAGACAAGGTTCTGTTGAATAAATAGACATCAAACATGTCGGACTGAAAAACTGTGTGTGCCCCTGAAATTGTGAAGAAGTACGGTGCCCGACATGATCATGTGCAGACAGCTCATCAGTGTAGAGTTAAATGGAAATGAGGCACCTAGAATTATTGGTCTGTGGTGTGCACAATGAGACCCAACTTGGGTTGCGCAAATGATATTTACGCACATGTGCGCACCCTTGGAAATCACCTGTGAGCCACATAAAAGTGATCAGGCAGGTCTACAGCCACCCAGATCATTCTTATAGTAAAGTCAGAAACTGGCTGGTAAAGACAGAAACAGCCTTGAGCTTGTTTAACTTCTTCAGATTTTGGATGTACCAGATACAATCAAAAGGGCTGAATAGATTAATAATGCAATAAAAAGTGACAAAAAATGAAACTTTGCCTAGACCTCTGCTTGGTGTTGCAGAATTATGACACAGTCAACTGCTGTTATGATGTATATAAATTAAAGGGGAACTAATCCTTCCTATCCTTTACAGCCAAGGAAGCTGCCATCTTAGCCTCTGTTTGATCTGTTGCTGCCACGGTGTTGCACATCAGATCAGTTATGACACCAGCCATTTGATGGCTTGACAGTTCACTTGAGAGCAAAAGCAACTGTGACAGTCATCAATCATGGCATGCCTTGAATGTAACTGTTTTTGGAAACTATTAACGTAATGAGTTGAATTCCGCTTTAATTGCTTTAGGAATTGAAATAAAAATATTGTATTTTTCTATTTATGTTAACATGCTTTGGGCTATAAAATATTTTTTAACTATTCCAGGTCTATCAGAATACACCGAGAGCCTTTCGCAGCGACTACCTCAACTTTGGCTGTCTGCTCCTTGACAATGTAGATAGATGCACTGGCAAAAATTTCCAGCTCCGGGACTTCATAGGAGAGGTAAGTAAATGCCCTACTTTAGCCAGAGATAGAAAAAGTTTATTTGTTCTATAAAATTGGCTAAATTAAATTGTTTAGTTATTACTTTTGGGATGTTAATGATCTATTTTATTTGTATATATAGATTTCAACCTTTCCTGATCCCACGTCTTCGTTCGCAAATCTGCGACACCACGCATTCTTCTCAACGATAAACTGGGATGAACTGGAAGCTGGGAGAATAAGTCCACCATACATCATGGAACCTGTAAGTATATGACCAGGAAATGGGGTCACGACTGTAATTTTGCAATGTCTGCTGGTTTGCATTCTCTATTCTGCCCCCCTCTGGCATGAATGAGGAGCTGAATTGATTTTGCGGTTGTGCAAGTGTTATCTAATAGATTGCACTTTTGGATGGAAAAACAATCCACAGCGGACCATTTATAAGTCATGCATCTATAAAGCATGAAACCTATCAACATTTCATAGGCAGCTTTATGCTTCTACTGACAAGTTCCTGCACAGAATTTAGAATCAGTGAAGTATTTAAAAAATCATTTATAAGCATGCCTGTACAGTGATAACAATATAATGATTATTCATGTTGATGAATATGTCCATCGTGACTGGTCCTATTAAAAGGATTTTAACTCAGCACATAGCAAATAATAGAACCTGCCCAATAATAATATTCAATATAGTGACAATAAGGCATTATCTAAAATCATTAACAGTTTTTCTCCTCTCCACAGAGCCCGGAGGTAAAATTGTCATCGGAGATCGACATGAAAAGCTTAATAGAGCGGGACAAATATGAGGAATCTGAAATAAGCAATTTTGCTGATATAGCAAATATCCAAGGATTCGAATTTCTTTGTGATCTATGGAGAGAAATTCAGAAAAACCACTAGGAATTCGAGGCCACGTAAGTAAAAGGGGCTGCAATAGCAGGGACATCACTGGGCTACATGGCTGGGAATCCTCGGCTACCTAACCCAAGAGACTGGGATAGCAGTGACACCACTGCCCAAGTATGGTCACTGACATTGACCAAACATGGCCACAGTACATTCCATAGGGGCCACAGAAGAGCAACTTAAAATCACAAATGGGACCAGTAGCACTATACACCTGGTGGACTAATGTAATGGTAGCCCCCACCACACTGTGCTGCTAGCAGTCCACTGGAGAAGTCTAGAAGCTGCGCACTGGTTGACTTGGACCTTTTGAGCAGCGGTGGACAGAGCCATGCAGGGCCGTCAAGAGAGAAGAGGGGAGAGAGGAGAGAGAGAGGAAGAGGGAAGAGAGGAGAGAGAGTGAGGGGGAAGAGAGAGCGGCAAGAGAGGGGGAAGAGAGAGCAGAGAGAGAAGAGTAAAGAGAGAGAAGAGGAGAGAGAGAAGAGGAAAGAGAGAGAAGAAGAGAGAGAGAGAGAGAGAAGAGAGAGGGAAGAGAGAAGAGAGGAAAGAGAGAAGAGAGAGGGAAGAGAGAAGAGAGGAAAGAGAGAAGAGAGGAAAGAGAGAAGAGAGGAAAGAGAGAAGAGAGGAAAGAGAGAAGAGAGGAAAGAGAGAAGAGAGGAAAGAGAGAAGGGAGGAAAGAGAGAGAGGAGAGAAGGGAAGGAAGAAAAGAGGAGAGAGAGGGAAGAGAGGAGGGGGGGAGAGAAGAGAGAGAGATGAGAGGAGAGAGATAGAAGAGAAGAGAGGGAAGAGAGAGTGGCAAAAGAGGGAGAAGAGAGAGCAGAGAGAGAGAGAGAATTGAGAAAGAGACAGAAGTTAGAGAGTGAAGAGAGAGAGCGGGAAGAGAGAGAGAAGTCAGAGAGAGATAGGGAAGAGAGAAGAGATGGAAAAGAGAAAAGAAAAAGAGGGAAGAGAGAAAAGAGAGAGGGTGAAGAAAGAGGGAGGGGAGAGAGAAGGAAGAGAGAGGGAAAGGGGAAGAGAGAGATAGGGAAGAGAGAGGGAAGGGGGAAGAGAGAGAAGGAAGAGAGAGGGAAGGGGGAAGAGAGAGATAGGGAAGAGAGATAGAAAAGAGAGGGAAGAGAGAGGAAAGAGGAGAGAGAGGAAAGAGGAGAGAGAGAGAGAGAGGAGAAGAGAGATAGGGAAGAAAGTTAGGGGAGAGGGAAGAGAGAGGAAAGAGGAGAGAGAGGAAAGAGGAGAGGGGGGGGGGGAAGAGAGGGGGGAGAGAGGGAAGAGAGAGGGGAAAGAGAGAGAGGGGGAAGAGAGAAAGAAAGAGGGAAGAGACAGAGAGAAGAGAGAGAGGAGAGAAGAGAGAGAGGAGAGAGGAGAGGGAAGAGAGAAGAGAGGGGGGAGAGAGAGAGGGAAGAGAAATAGAGGGAAGAGAGAGAGGGGAAGAGAGAGAGGGGGGTAGGGAAGAGAGAGAGGGAGAGAGGGGGTAAGAGAGAGAGAGGAAGAGAGGGAGGGGAAGTGAGTGAGAGGGAAGAGAGTTAGGGGAAGATGAGAGAAGAGAGAGGAAAGAAGAGAGGGAGCAAAGAGAGAGAGAGGAGAGGGAAGAGAGAGTGAGGGGGAAGAGAGAGCGGCAAGAGAGGGGTAAGAGAGAGCAGAGAGAGACAGAGAAGTGAGAGAGAGACAGAGAAGTGAGAGAGAGACAGAAGATAGAGAGAGAAGAGAGAAAGGGAAGAGAGAGAGGTCAGAGAGAGGGGGAGAGCGAGGGGGAAGAGAGAAAGAAAGAGGAAAAAGAGGAAGAGAGAGGGAAGAAAGAGAGAGGGAAGAGAGAAAAGAGGGAAGAGAAAAGAGACGGAAGATAAAAGAAAGGAGGGGGGGGAGAAAGAAGGAAGATAGAGAGAGATGGAAGAGAGAGAGGAGAGAGAGAAGAGAGAAGAGAGAAAAGAGAAAGAGGGAAGAGAGAGGGAGGAGAGAGAGAGGGAAGAGGGGAGAAGAGAGAGAGGTTTATGGGGGAGGAGAAAGGGGAGAAGAGAGAGTGAAGAGAGAGAGAAGGAAGAGAAAGAGGAGAGGAGAGAAAGAGAGGCGGAAAGAGAGGAGACAAGAGAGAGGAGAGGGAAGAGGAGAGCGAACAGAAAAAGGAGAGAAGAGAAGAGGGGGGGGAAGAGAGAGATACAGAGTGAGAGAGAGAGGGGGGAGAGAAAGAGAGAGGGAAGAGAGGAGGGAAAAGAGAAAGAGAGGGAAGAGAGAAGAGAGGGAAGAGAGAAGAGAGGGAAGAGAGAAGAGAGGGAAGAGAGAAGAGAGGGAAGAGAGAAAAGAGGGAAGAGAGAGAGAGGGAAGAGAGAGAGAGGGAAGAGAGAGGAAAGAGAGGAAGAGAGAGGGAAGAGAGAGAGAGGGAAGAGAGAAGAGAAAGAGAAAGAAGAGAGAAGAGAGAAAAGAGAGAGAGAGGGAAGAGAGAGGGAGGAGAGAAAGAGGAAACAGAGGGAGGAGAGAAGAGAAAAAAGAGATAAGAGAAAGAGGAGAGAAGAGAGAGAGGGAAGATAGAAAGGAGAGAAGAGAGAGAGAAAAGAGAGAAGAGAGAGAGGGAAGAGAGAGAGGGACAAGAGAGGGGGAAGAGAAAGAGGAGAGGAGTGAAAGAGATGCGAGAAGAGAGGAGAGGGAAGAGGAGAGCGAACAGAGAGAGGAGAAAAGAGAAGAGAGGCGGGAGAGGGAAGAGAGGGAGAGGGAAGAGAGGGGGGAGAGATACGGAAGAGAGAGGGGGGGGGTAAGAGAGAGAAAAAGGGGGGAAGAGGGAGGGGGGAGAGAGAGAAAAGAGAAGAGAGAGGGGGGGGAGAGAGGAAAGAGAGGAAGAGAGGGAAGAGAGAGGAAAGAGAGAGGGAAGAGAGAAAGAGAGAGGGAAGAGATGGGAGAGAGAATAGAGGGGACAGAGAGGAAGAGAGGGAAGAGAGAAGAGAGGAAGAGAGAGGACAGAGAGGAAGAGAGGGAAGAGAGGGAAGAGAGAAGAGAGGGAAGAGAGAGAGAGGGAAGAGAGAAAGAGAGAGGGAAAAGAGAGAGGGAAGAGAGAAGAGAGGAAAGAGAGAAGAAAGGGAAGAGAGAAGAGAGGGAAGAGAGAAAGAGAGGGAAGAGAGGGAAGAAATAAAAAGAAAGGGAAGGGAGGAAAAGAGAGAGGGAAGAGAGGAGGGAAAAGAGAAGAAGAGAGGAAAGAGAGAAGAGAGGGGAGAGGGAAGAGAGAGAGAGAGGGGATAGAGAAAGAGGGAAGATAAAGAGAGGAAGATAAAGAGAGAAAAGAGAGAAGAGAGAAAATAGAGAGGGAAGAGAGAAGAGAGGGAAGAGAGAAGAGAGGGAAGAGAGGAGAGAGGGAAGAGAGAGAGAGGAGAAGGAGAGGGAGGATAGATAGAGAGAGAGAGAGAGAA
>NW_028320209.1:0-63528 GCF_062004578.1 Staurois parvus
GGGCCTAACCCTTCCTCTGTCGCTAAAATTACCCGCTGGCATTGGACCTCTCGTTCTTCTCATTCCTCTCACTCTTCATTTCTCGGTATTTTCATGTGCTTAGCGTGAGCCTCAAACCTTAACATGTTTTACTCGGACTTTATTAATTTGCTGAGAAATTTACTAAGCCTGTTTCGAATCTGCTTGGTTTTAATGCCATAAACTAAGGGGTTAATCACTGGGGGAAGGAGGAGGTAAACATTTCCAAAAATAATAGGAAGGTTTGGAGCCATGGGATTTGGATACCGGTGCACCACAGAAAGGCCAATGAGGGGGATGTAGTAGAGAAGGACGGCACATATGTGGGCGGAGCAGGTGCTGATGGCCTTCAGACTGGCCTCGGCCAGCAGACACACCGCCGTCTTTACGATCAGCAGGTACGAGATGGAAATGAACATGGAGTCCATGCCCATGGTATAGAGGATGATAAAGAGGCCATAGACAATGTTGACCTTTATGTCATTGCAGGACAACTTCATGATCTCTTGGTGGAGGCAGTAAGAATGTATCAGTGAGTTTCTCTGAAACAAGGGAAGCCTCTTAATAAGAAATGGGAGAGGCATCATCCCTAGTAACCCTCTTACTAATATGAACGAGGAGATCTTTGCAATGTTTCGGTTAGTTAAGATGGCAGCATATCGAAGTGGGTTGCAAATGGCCACATATCGGTCTAAAGCCATGGCCAGCAGTATCCCAGAATCCAGAGCGGATAGGAAGTGGATGAAGAACAACTGAGCCACACACAAGTTGAAGGCGACCTGTCGCCCATCAAACCAGAAGATCCTCAACATCTGAGGCATGACTGTGGTGGCCATTAGGATTTCCACAACTGATAGCAGGAAGAGGAAGATGTACATGGGTTCATGAAGCTCATGGTCCACCTTAATGATATAGAGAAGAGTAGAATTCCCCAGGATGGCTGTGATATACATTATCACAATGAGTAAACCAAACCAGAAATTATAGTTCTCCATGTTCGGTACACCAGCGAGAATGAATTCATTGATACCACTGCATGATGAGTTGTTGGTCTCCGCCATGTCTTGTAGATGGTCACCAAAGCCGCATCCTGTCCTGTAACAGGAGAGAGACACATCAGGCACATGATAGGACATTTCTGAGCTTACCATTACCTTCTTCGAGAAGATCTTTGACAAAACCATCCATTTTTAATGTGACAAAGACCAAATTTAGTTATATTAATATTGAAAATAAAATTGGCCAGAAGTTCTTAAAACAAAAAAGCAGCTATTGCTGTATTATTCACAGCCTTCCTGGCAACGCCCGTCCTCACTCTGCTCCAAGGTCCAGAACCCGTCTTTTTCTTTATTGAACAGCATGATTCAACCCACTTCCTGTGACTACAGGACATCATGGTCCCACCCCCTGGGGGGGGGGACATCACCAAGGCATCCAGGTCCTCACAGAATTCTGCAGAGAATGGTGCCATGCATTGATGTCCTATGCAGCATTCAGGACCCACCCATCCCTGGAGAAAGAAGGGGAAAAGGAGGACCTGTTATGTCATGATGACGTGGCTGGACTATAGGTAGGTGCCTACTAAATGGGTATATTATATTTTTTTTACTGTTATGCCTTGTCTATACTTATGATTGCACTTCTAAGCTGGTGGCTTAGAGGACGTTGGGGTTAACTATGCTGACCACGTTTCCGGTGCTTTTCAGGATGACCGCCCTCTGCTGGATGCAAGTAGATAAAATGAGGAGGCCATCTTGAGATTGGGTCACTCCATGAGTGGGAACTGGAACAGGAGATTGCTGCAGTTACCTTGCTTTTGTGTGTTCCCCTTGGTGGGAATCTAGTTGTAGGCTCCAAAACATGGGCTGATGGACTTGTCCAAGGGCTCTATGGACTTTAATGACTCTCTTTCTGTGATTCAAAAGGTATGATTACCTCATGGGCAGGGGCACAGGTGCAAGTAGATAAAAGTAGGAAGCCATCTTGAGATTGGGTCGCTCCATGAATGGAAACTGGAACAGGAAATTGCTGCAGTTGCTTCGCTTTTGTGTGTCCCCTTGGATGGAACCTAGTCAGGGTTCCAAAACATGGGCTGATGGACTTGTCCAAGGGCTCTATGAACATTAATGACTCTTTCTTTTTCTGTGATTAAAAAGGTATGACTACCTCAGGGATAGGGGCACAGGTGCAAGTAGATGAAAGGAGGAAGCCATCTTGAGATTGGGTCACTCCATGAGTGGGAACTGGAACAGGAGATTGCTGAAGTTTTTTTGCTTTTGTGTCTCCTCTTGGTGGGAACCGAGTCAGGTGTTCCACAACAGCAGTTACTTTGCTTTTGTGTGTTCCCTTGGCGGGAACCTAGCTCGGCTTCCAAGACATGGGCTGATGGACTTGTCCAAGGGCTCTATGGACTTTAATGACTCTCTTTCTGTGATTCAAAAGGTATGACTACCTCAGAGATAGGGGCACAGGTGCAAGTAGATAAAAGGAGGAAGCCATGTTGAGATTGGGTCACTCCATGAGTGGGAACTGGAACAAGATATTGCTGTAGTTACTTTGCCCTTGTGTTTCCCCGTGGTGGGAACCTAGTTTGGGGTTCCACTATAGCATTTACTTTGCTTTTGTGTTTCCCCTAGGAGGGAACCTTGTCAGCGGTTCCAGAACAGCAGTTACTTTGTTTTTGTGTGTCCCCTTGGTGGGAACCTAGCCAGGGTTCCAAGACATGGGCTGATGGACTTGTCCAAGGGCTCTATGATTCTTTCTCTGTGATTCAAAAGGTATGATTACCTCAGGGACAGGGGCACAGGTGCAAGTAGATAAAAGGAGGAAGCAATCTTGAGATTGGGTCACTCCATGAATGGGAACTGGAACAGGAGATTGCTGCAGTTACTTTGCTTTTGTGTTTCCCTTTGGTGGGAACCTAGTTGGGGTTCCAAGACATGGGCTGATGGACTTGTCCAAGGGCTCTACAGACTTTAACGACGCTTTCTTTCTGTGATGCAAAAGGTATGATTACCTCAGATGCAGGGGCAGGGGCAGGGGCAAGTAGATAAAAGGAGGAAGCCAACTTGAGATTTGGTCGCTCCATGAATGGGAACTGGAAGAGGAAATTGCTGCAATTACTTTGCGTTTGTGTTTCCCCTTGGTGGGAACCTAGTCGGGGATTCCACAACATCAGTTACTTTGTGTAACGGAACCGTCCCAGCCTGTGCTGAGTATTTCCGTATTCTACCTCGTCCGAACACCGACCGCAGACACCACAGATTTGAAGTAAACCAGGAGGCAGACTAGTTTATTTGAACACAGATACAAGATATATACACTCGGGGCAACCCCCCCTCCCTGCATAATGACACAGGGCGGGGCAACCCCCCTCCCTGCATAATGACACAGGGCGGGGCAACCCCCCTCCCTGCATAATGACACAGGGCAGGGTAATCTACACTTAGTAACTAGAGACACACAAACAGACAGTCCCATCAGGAGGGAGGGCTGCTGGAAACACCTCCCCCACCAAGCCAATACACAAACACATACATCCCATAATAGTTTGCTCCAAAGCCAGACACACAATAGAACAATGGGATGCAACCACATGACACCAAACAATCCACAACCCCCCCCCCCCAATATTAGGACAGATCCCCCTGTACCCCTAACAGGCACAGGGTGACTTACACATAAGAGGGATATGGGTAGCTGAGACAGGGATCTCCCCAACTCTCCAAAGGGAGCTGTGTTCCATGGGCCCCCCACCCAAAGTGAGCTGTGTTCCATGGGCTCCCACCCAAAGTCACTCCCATCACACCTCCTGATCCCAGTACTGTGCCCTCCTGACCCCTCCCCCCTCATATTGTCCCTCCTCACTGTACTGTGCCCTCCTCAACCCAGTACTGTGCCCTCCTCATCCCCCCCCCTCCTCGTATTGTGCCTCCTTCTGCCTCCTTGCTGTACTGTGCCCTCCTGAACCCAGTATTGTGCCCTCCTCATCCTAGTATTGTGCCCTCCTCATCCTAGTATTGTGCTCTCCTCATCCCAGTCCTGTGCCCTCCTCATCCCAGTATTGTGCTCTCCTCATCCCAGTCCTGTGCCCTCCTCATCCCAGTATTGTGCCCTCCTCATCCCAGTATTGTGCCCTCCTCATCCCAGTATTGTGCCCTCCTCATCCCAGTCCTGTGCCCTCCTCACCCCAGTCCTGTGCCCTCCTCATCCCAGTCCTGTGCCCTCCTCATCCCAGTCCTGTGCCCTCCTCATCCCAGTCCTGTGCCCTCCTCATCCCAGTCCTGTGCCCTCCTCATCCCAGTCCTGTGCCCTCCTCATCCCAGTCCTGTGCCCTCCTCATCCCAGTATTGTGCCCTCCTCATCCCAGTATTGTGCCCTCCTCATCCCAGTCCTGTGCCCTCCTCACCCCAGTCCTGTGCCCTCCTCATCCTAGTCCTGTGCCCTCCTCATCCCAGTACTGTGCCCTCCTCATCCCAGTCCTGTGCCCTCCTCATCCCAGTATTGTGCCCTCCTCATCCCAGTCCTGTGCCCTCCTCATCCCAGTACTGTGCCCTCCTCATCCCAGTCCTGTGCCCTCCTCATCCCAGTATTGTGCCCTCCTCATCCCAGTCCTGTGCCCTCCTCACCCCAGTACTGTGCCCTCCTCATCCCAGTACTGTGCCCTCCTCATCCCAGTCCTGTGCCCTCCTCATCCCCCCCCCTCGTATTGTGCCTTCTTCTGCCTCCTTGCTGTACTGTGCCCTCCTGATCCCAGTACTGTGCCCTCCTGACCCCAGTATTGTGCCCTCCTGACCCCAGTATTGTGCCCTCCTGTTCCTAGTACTGTGCCCTCCTGATCCTCCCCCCCCTCGATTGTCCCTCCTCACTGTACTGTGCCCTCCTCATCCCAATACTGTGTCCTCCTGATCCCCCCCTCGTATTATCCCTCCTTGCTGTACTGTGCCCTCCTGATCCCAGTGCTGTGCCCTCCTGACCCCAGTATTGTGCCCTCCTGACCCCAGTGCTGTGCCCTCCTGACCCCAGTGCTGTGCCCTCCTGACCCCAGTGCTGTGCCCTCCTGACCCCAGTACTGTGCCCTCCTGACCCCAGTACTGTGCCCTCCTCATCCCAGTATTGTGCCCTCCTGACCCCAGTATTGTGCCCTCTTCATTCCCCCCCCCCTTGGATTGTGCCTCCTTCTGCCTCCTTGCTGTACTGTGCCCTCCTGATCCCAGTGCTGTGCCCTCCTGATCCCAGTACTGTGCCCTCCTGATCCCAGTGCTGTGCCCTCCTGATCCCAGTGCTGTGCCCTCCTGATCCCAGTGCTGTGCCCTCCTGAACCCATTACTGTGCCCTCCTCATCCCAGTACTGTGCCCTCCTCATCCCAGTATTGTGCCCTCCTGATCCCAGTGCTGTGCCCTCCTGAACCCATTACTGTGCTCTCCTGATCCCAGTGCTGTGCCATCCAGAATCCCCCCCCCCCCAAAATATTGTGCCTCCTTCTGCCTCCTTGCTGTACTGTGCCCTCCTGGTCCCCTCCTCTCGTATTGTCCCTCCTCACTGAACTGTGCTCTCCTGATCCCAGTACTGTGCCCTCCTCATCCCCCCCCCCCCCTCGTGGTGACCTCACACACATATTCTAGTGACATCACACACATTGCGGTGACCTTACACACATATTCTAGTGACATCACACACATTGCGGTGACCTCACACACGTTTTAGTGACATCACACACATTGCGGTGACCTCACACACGTTTTAGTGACATCACACACATTGCGGTGACCTCACACACGTTTTAGTGACATCACACACATTGCGGTGACCTCACACACGTTTTAGTGACATCACACACATTGCGGTGACCTCACACACGTTTTAGTGACATCACACACATTGCGGTGACATCACACACACATTCTAGTGACATCACACACATTGCGGTGACATCACACACACATTCTAGTGACATCACACACATTGCGGTGACCTCACACACGTTTTAGTGACATCACACACATTGCGGTGACATCACACACATATTTTAGTGGCATCACACACATCGCGGTGACCTCACACACATCGCGGTGACCTCACACACATATTTTAGTGACATCACACACATCGCGGTGACCTCACACACATATTTTAGTGACATCACACACATCGCGGTGACCTCACACACATCGCGGTGACCTCACACACATCGCGGTGACCTCACACCTATGCCCAGCCCATTAGTAAATACCTGGTAGCACGGCAGTATTCTCAGCCCCTATGTCCAGTGTAGAAGGCTTCCCATCTTCCAAGGTACATCCAGGTCAGAAGGCTCGTTAACCAGGTTCCCCCAGGCCAGGTGTCAGCTTCCAACGTGGGCTTTGCACAGTGATGGGACACCAGGGAGGTCCAGCACCCAGGTCCTGGTGAGAAGATGTGGACCTCCTGACGTCTGGAAGGACTCTGCAGACCACAGAGAGGAATAGTCAGGGAAAGAGGAAGTTTCTACATCTTCACTCGGAGAAGAAATCTAAACATGACAGAACAATGGATGTCAGTCAGGAGGCCAGCTGAGACTCGGCCAAGAGGAGAAGTACACAAAACTTCCCACAGAGGGATCACGGGCCAAGCTGGCTGATCTCTGCCTGATCAAGCCATGGCGTTGGGTGGATGGGCACCGCTGGGGGAGGGGGGAACGCTCGATTGTACGGAGATTTCCATAGACGTCACTTCTGATGGTTATTAGACAAACTCTGCAACTGGCTGATTCCTCCATGTGTCTGGATTGGCACCTGGAGACCCGAGCAACCGTAGAGGCTCAATGCAGGAGTCCTAGCAACGAAATTCTGTGATATTCTGCAGGATCGTAGATTCAGGAGGATCAAGAAACTCACAATGGAACATTTCCAATTTTCAGAACGATGTTCCTGCACACCCAACGGTAAGATCACATCTACGGACTATGGATACCATCTACATCAGTGGCCTCCAAATGCCGCCCTTTGCTTGCTAGATCTGTGCGATTCGGTTAGTTCGGATTCATTTTTTCTGAAGGAAAATTTCCTTTTTGGGAAAATTCAGATGTGTCTGAATCTCCGAATGGACATCGGAATGAATGTCGCCGAATCCGAAAAAAGGAGATTTTTGGATTCATTGTGAATATCTGGTTGTTAAGGAGCGGGTGGCCGCCACATCCTTAGCAACCATGACTCATCTGCTGAGCGGAATGTAAACTAAAATAAATAAATAAATACACAGCGGGGGTCCCCTCCCCCCAAATTCATACCAGGCATTCGAGTCTGCAATGGATTTTGAGGGGAACTCCAAATTTAAAAAATAAATAAATTAAAAAAGATCCATACCAGACCCTTATCTGAGCATGCAACCCTGCAGGCCAGGAAATGGGGGGCGAGTGAGTGCTCCCCCCCCTGAACCATACCAGGCCACATGCCTTCAACACAGGAGGGTGGCTTTGGGGGAGGTTGTCTCCCCTCCGAAACACCTTCTCCCCTTGATGAGGACAAGGGTCTCCTCCCCACAACCCTGGACCAGTGGTTGAGGGGGTGCTGGACCACCGCCCACCAAACATGACTGGTCCTGTCAGGAGACACTCACCAAATGACAGGTAAGTATGAGGGCGGGGTCCCCCGTGTTTACCTGTCATACCCGGGTCAGGGTTGTGGCTACAGGTCCCTTGTCCTCAACAACATGGGGACAAGGTGCACCCCCAAACCATACCAGGCCACATGCCCTCAACACAGGAGGGTGGCTTTGGGTGAGGTTGTCTCCCCTCCGAAACACCTTCTCCCCTTGATGAGGACAAGGGTCTCCTCCCCACAACCCTGGACCAGTGGTTGAGGGGGTGCTGGACCACCGCCCACCAAACATGACTGGTCCCGTCAGGAGACACTCACCAAATGACAGGTAAGTATGAGGGCGGGGTCCCCCGTGTTTACCTGTCATACCCGGGTCAGGGTTGTGGCTACAGGTCCCTTGTCCTCAACAACATGGGGACAAGGTGCACCCCCAAACCATACCAGGCCACATGCCCTCAACACAGGAGGGTGGCTTTGGGTGAGGTTGTCTCCCCTCCGAAACACCTTCTCCCCTTGATGAGGACAAGGGTCTCCTCCCCACAACCCTGGACCAGTGGTTGAGGGGGTGCTGGACCACCGCCCACCAAACATGACTGGTCCCGTCAGGAGACACTCACCAAATGACAGGTAAGTATGAGGGCGGGGTCCAACGTGTTTACCTGTCACACCCGGGTCAGGGTTGTGGCTACAGGTCCCTTGTCCTCAACAACATGGGGACAAGGTGCACCCCCAAACCATATCAGGCTACATGTCCTCAACATGGGGGGGCTCGCTCGTCTTCCCTGCTTTCCTAGCCTGCCGGGCTGCATGCTCAGATAAGGGTCTGGTATGGATTTTGGGGGGACCACATGCCCTTTTTGTAGATTTTGGTGTGGGGGTTCCCCTCAAAATCCATACCAGACCTGAAGGGCCTGGAAAGGATTGAGGGGGGGGGGGCACTGTTTTTTTGTCTTTTTTTTATTCTGACACTTGTTTGTTTACATTCTTCTGTTGGCTGGGAATCCCAGGGACAGCAGATGAGTCATGGTTGTCAAGGACACGGCAGCTGCCCGCTCCTTAACAACCAGCTATTCCGGATGAAACAAAATGAATGCCGAAGATGCAAAACAAATTCCGTAAACAAATCTGTCCCATGAACGAAACAAGATCTTCTGGTGTGTACATGTCCATTGCTTGCCCATAATCCTGTCATTGGGGCATTATTCCTCCCACTGACACCAACAATGAGACACATCTGGGCATTATTCCTCCCACTGACACCAACAATGAGACATCTGGGCATTATTCCTGCCACTGACACCAACAATGAGACATCTGGGTATTATTCCTCCCACTGACACCAACAATGAGACATCTGGGTATTATTCCTCCCGCTGACACCAACAATGAGACATCTGAGTATTATTCCTCCCACTGACACCAACAATGAGACACATCTGGGCATTATTCCTCCCACTGACACCAACAATGAGACATCTGGGTATTATTCCTCCCACTGACACCAACAATGAGACACATCTGGGTATTATTCCTCCCGCTGACACCAACAATGAGACATCTGGGTATTATTCCTCCCACTGACACCAACAATGAGACACATCTGGGCATTATTCCTCCCACTGACACCAACAATGAGACACATCTGGGCATTATTCCTCCCACTGACACCAACAATGAGACACATCTGGGCATTATTCCTCCCACTGACACCAACAATGAGACATCTGGGTATTATTCCTCCCACTGACACCAACAATGAGACACATCTGGGTATTATTCCTCCCACTGACACCAACAATGAGACATCTGGGTATTATTCCTCCCACTGACACCAACAATGAGACACATCTGGGCATTATTCCTCCCACTGACACCAACAATGAGACATCTGGGTATTATTCCTCCCACTGACACCAACAATGAGACATCTGGGTATTATTCCTCCCACTGACACCAACAATGAGACATCTTGATATTATTCCTCCCGCTGACACCAACAATGAGACATCTGGGTATTATTCCTCCCACTGACACCAACAATGAGTCATCTGGGTATTATTCCTCCCGCTGACACCAACAATGAGACATCTGGGTATTATTCCTCCCACTGACACCAACAATGAGACATCTGGGTATTATTCCTCCCGCTGACACCAACAATGAGACATCTGGGTATTATTCCTCCCACTGACACCAACAATGAGACATCTGGGTATTATTCCTCCCACTGACACCAACAATGAGACATCTGGGTATTATTCCTCCCGCTGACACCAACAATGAGACATCTGGGTATTATTCCTCCCACTGACACCAACAATGAGACACATCTGGGTATTATTCCTCCCGCTGACACCAACAATGAGACATCTGGGTATTATTCCTGCCACTGACACCAACAATGAGACATCTGGGTATTATTCCTCCCACTGACACCAACAATGAGACACATCTGGGTATTATTCCTCCCACTGACACCAACAATGAGACACATCTGGGTATTATTCCTCCCGCTGACACCAACAATGAGACATCTGGGTATTATTCCTCCCACTGACACCAACAATGAGACATCTGGGTATTATTCCTCCCACTGACACCAACAATGAGACATCTGGGTATTATTCCTCCCACTGACACCAACAATGAGACACATCTGGGTATTATTCCTCCCGCTGACACCAACAATGAGAAATCTGGGTATTATTCCTCCCACTGACACCAACAATGAGACATCTGGGTATTATTCCTCCCACTGACACCAACAATGAGACATCTGGGTATTATTCCTCCCACTGACACCAACAATGAGACACATCTGGGTATTATTCCTCCCACTGACACCAACAATGAGACACATCTGGGCATTATTCCTCCCACTGACACCAACAATGAGACATCTGGGTATTATTCCTCCCACTGACACCAACAATGAGACATCTGGGTATTATTCCTCCCACTGACACCAACAATGAGACATCTGGGTATTATTCCTCCCACTGACACCAACAATGAGACATCTGGGTATTATTCCTCCCACTGACACCAACAATGAGACACATCTGGGTATTATTCCTCCCACTGACACCAACAATGAGACATCTGGGTATTATTCCTCCCACTGACACCAACAATGAGACATCTGGGTATTATTCCTCCCACTGACACCAACAATGAGACACATCTGGGTATTATTCCTCCCACTGACACCAACAATGAGACATCTGGGTATTATTCCTCCCACTGACACCAACAATGAGACATCTGGGTATTATTCCTCCCACTGACACCAACAATGAGACACATCTGGGCATTATTCCTCCCACTGACACCAACAATGAGACATCTGGGTATTATTCCTCCCACTGACACCAACAATGAGACACATCTGGGTATTATTCCTCCCACTGACACCAACAATGAGACATCTGGGTATTATTCCTCCCACTGACACCAACCTGTGATCTCACCTGTGTCAGTATGGTTACCTGTGTCAGTTATCTCACCTGTGTCAGTATGATGACCTGTGTCAGTGATGTCACCTGTGCCAGTATGATGACCTGTGTCAGTGATGTCACCTGTGTCAGTATGATGACCTGTGTCAGAGATCTCACCTGTGTCAGTATGATGGCCTGTGTCAGTGATCTCACCTGTGTCAGTATGATGACCTGTGTCAGTGATCTCACCTGTGTCAGTATGATGACCTGTGTCAGTGATCTCACCTGTGTCAGTATGATGACCTGTGTCAGTGATCTCACCTGTGTCAGTATGGTTACCTGTGTCAGTGATCTCACCTGTGTCAGTATGATTACCTGTGTCAGTGATCTCACCTGTGTCAGTATTGTTACCTGTGTCAGTGATCTCACCTGTGTCAGTATGATGACCTGTGTCAGTGATCTCACCTTTGTCAGTCTGGTTACCTGTGTCAGTGATCTCACCTGTGTCAGTATGGTTACCTGTGTCAGTGATCTCACCTGTGTCAGTATGATGACATGTGCCAGTTATCTCACCTGTGTCAGTATGATTACCTGTGTCAGTGATCTCACCTGTGTCAGTATGATGACCTGTGTCAGTGATCTCACCTGTGTCAGTATGATTACCTGTGTCAGTGATCTCACCTGTGTCAGTATGATGACCTGTGTCAGTGATCTCACCTGTGTCAGTATGGTTACCTGTGTCAGTGATCTCACCTGTGTCAGTATGATGACCGGTGTCAGTGATCTCACCTGTGTCAGTATGATGACAGGTGTCAGTGATCTCACCTGTGTCAGTATGATGACCTGTGTCAGTATGATTGCCTGTGCCAGAGATCTCACCTGTGTCAGAGATCTCACCTGTGTCAGTATGATGACCTGTGTCAGTGATCTCACATGTGTCAGTATGATGACCTGTGTCAGTGATCTCACCTGTGTCAGTATGATGGCCTGTGTCAGTGATCTCACCTGTGTCAGAGATCTCACCTGTGTCAGTATGATGACCTGTGTCAGTGATCTCACCTGTGTCAGTATGGTTACCTGTGTCAGTGATCTCACCTGTGTCAGTATGATGGCCTGTGTCAGAGATCTCACCTGTGTCAGTATGATGACCTGTGTCAGTGATCTCACCTGTGTCAGTATGATGACCTGTGTCAGTGATCTCACCTGTGTCAGTATGATGACCTGTGTCAGTGATCTCCTCACCTGTGTCAGTATGATTACCTGTGTCAGTGATGTCACCTGTGTCAGTATGATTACCTGTGTCAGTGATGTCACCTGTGCCAGTATGATGACCTCTGTCAGTGATCTCACCTGTGTCAGTATGATTACCTGTGTCAGTGATCTCACCTGTGTCAGTATTGTTAGCTGTGTCAGTGATCTCACCTGTGTCAGTATGATGACCTGTGCCAGTTATCTCACCTGTGTCAGTATGATTACCTGTGTCAGTGATCTCACCTGTGTCAGTGATCTCACCTGTGTCAGTATGATGACCTGTGTCAGTGATCTCACCTTTGTCAGTCTGGATACCTGTGTCAGTGATCTCACCTGTGTCAGTATGGTTACCTGTGTCAGTGATCTCACCTGTGTCAGTATGATGACATGTGCCAGTTATCTCACCTGTGTCAGTATGATTACCTGTGTCAGTGATCTCACCTGTGTCAGTATGATTACCTGTGTCAGTGATCTCACCTGTGTCAGTATGATGACCTGTGTCAGTGATCTCACCTGTGTCAGTATGATGACCTGTGTCAGTGATTTCACCTGTGTCAGTATGATTACCTGTGTCAGTGATCTCACCTGTGTCAGTATGATGACCTGTGTCAGTGATCTCACCTGTGTCAGTATGCTTACCTGTGTCAGTGATCTCACCTGTGTCAGTATGATGACCGGTGTCAGTGATCTCACCTGTGTCAGTATGATGACCGGTGTCACTGATCTCACCTGTGTCAGTATGATGACCGGTGTCAGTGATCTCACCTGTGTCAGTATGATGACCGGTGTCACTGATCTCACCTGTGTCAGTATGATGACCTGTGTCAGTGATCTCACCTGTGTCAGTATGATTACCTGTGTCAGTGATGTCACCTGTGTCAGTATGGTTACCTGTGTCAGTGATCTCACCTGTGTCAGTATGATGACCTGTGTCAGTATGGTTACCTGTGTCAGTGATCTCACCTGTGTCAGTATGATGACCTGTGTCAGTGATCTCACCTGTATCAGTATGATTACCTGTGTCAGTGATCTCACCTGTGTCAGTATTGTTACCTGTGTCAGTGATCTCACCTGTGTCAGTATGATGACCTGTGCCAGATATCTCACCTGTGTCAGTATGATTACCTGTATCAGTGATCTCACCTGTGTCAGTATGATGACCTGTGTCAGTGATCTCACCTTTGTCAGTCTGGTTATCTGTGTCAGTGATCTCACCTGTGTCAGTATGGTTACCTGTGTCAGTGATCTCACCTGTGTCAGTATGATTACCTGTGTCAGTATGATGACCTGTGTCAGTGATCTCACCTGTGTCAGTATGGTTACCTGTGTCAGTGATCTCACCTGTTTCAGTATGGTTACCTGTGTCAGTGATCTCACCTGTGTCAGTATGATGACCGGTGTCAGTGATCTCACCTGTGTCAGTATGATGACCTGTGTCAGTGATCTCACCTGTGTCAGTATGATGACCTGTGTCAGTGATCTCACCTGTGTCAGTATGATGACCTGTGTCAGTGATCTCACTTGTGTCAGTATGATGACCTGTGTCAGTGATCTCACCTGTGTCAGTATGATGACCTGTGTCAGTGATCTCACCTGTGTCAGTATGGTTACCTGTGTCAGTGATCTCACCTGTGTCAGTATGATGACCTGTGTCAGTGATCTCACCTGTGTCAGTATGATGACCTGTGTCAGTGATCTCACCTGTGTCAGTATGATGACCTGTGTCAGTGATCTCACCTGTGTCAGTATGATTACCTGTGTCAGTATGATGGCCTGTGTCAGAGATCTCACCTGTGTCAGTATGATGACCTGTGTCAGTGATCTCACCTGTGTCAGTATGGTTACCTGTGTCAGTGATCTCACCTGTGTCAGTATGATGGCCTGTGTCAGAGATCTCACCTGTGTCAGTATGATGACCTGTGTCAGTGATCTCACCTGCGTCAGTATGATTACCTGTGTCAGTATGATGGCCTGTGTCAGAGATCTCACCTGTGTCAGTATGATGACCTGTGTCAGTGATCTCACCTGTGTCAGTATGGTTACCTGTGTCAGTGATCTCACCTGTGTCAGTATGATGGCCTGTGTCAGAGATCTCACCTGTGTCAGTATGATGACCTGTGTCAGTGATCTCACCTGTGTCAGTATGATTACCTGTGTCAGTGATCTCACCTGTGTCAGTATGATGACCTGTGTCAGTGATCTCACCTGTGTCAGTATGATGACCTGTGTCAGTGATCTCCTCACCTGTGTCAGTATGATTACCTGTGTCAGTGATGTCACCTGTGTCAGTATGATTACCTGTGTCAGTGATGTCACCTGTGTCAGTATGATTACCTGTGTCAGTGATGTCACCTGTGCCAGTATGATGACCTGTGTCAGTGATCTCACCTGTGTCAGTATGATGACCTGTGCCAGTTATCTCACCTGTATCAGTATGATGACCTGTGTCAGTGATCTCACCTGTGTCAGTATGATGACCTGTGTCAGTGATCTCATCTGTGTCAGTATGGTTACCTGTGTCAGTGATCTCACCTGTGTCAGTATGATTACCTGTGTCAGTGATCTCACCTGTGTCAGTATTGTTACCTGTGTCAGTGATCTCACCTGTGTCAGTATGATGACCTGTGCCAGTTATCTCACCTGTGTCAGTATGATTACCTGTGTCAGTGATCTCACCTGTGTCAGTATGATGACCTGTGTCAGTGATTTCACCTGTGTCAGTATGATTACCTGTGTCAGTGATCTCACCTGTGTCAGTATGATGACCTGTGTCAGTGATCTCACCTGTGTCAGTATGGTTACCTGTGTCAGTGATCTCACCTGTGTCAGTATGGTTACCTGTGTCAGTGATCTCACCTGTGTCAGTATGATGACCGGTGTCAGTGATCTCACCTGTGTCAGTATGATGACCGGTGTCAGTGATCTCACCTGTGTCAGTATGATGACCGGTGTCAGAGATCTCACCTGTGTCAGTATGATGACCTGTGTCAGTGATCTCACCTGTGTCAGTATGATTACCTGTGTCAGTGATGTCACCTGTGTCAGTATGGTTACCTGTGTCAGTGATCTCACCTGTGTCAGTATGATGACCTGTGTCAGTATGGTTACCTGTGTCAGTGATCTCACCTGTGTCAGTATGCATACCTGTGTCAGTGATGTCACCTGTGTCAGTATGGTTACCTGTGTCAGTGATCTCACCTGTGTCAGTATGATGACCTGTGTCAGTGATCTCACCTGTATCAGTATGATTACCTGTGTCAGTGATCTCACCTGTGTCAGTATTGTTACCTGTGTCAGTGATCTCACCTGTGTCAGTATGATGACCTGTGCCAGATATCTCACCTGTGTCAGTATGATTACCTGTATCAGTGATCTCACCTGTGTCAGTGATCTCACCTGTGTCAGTATGATGACCTGTGTCAGTGATCTCACCTTTGTCAGTCTGGTTACCTGTGTCAGTGATCTCACCTGTGTCAGTATGGTTACCTGTGTCAGTGATCTCACCTGTGTCAGTATGATTACCTGTGTCAGTATGATGACCTGTGTCAGTGATCTCACCTGTGTCAGTATGGTTACCTGTGTCAGTGATCTCACCAGTTTCAGTATGGTTACCTGTGTCAGTGATCTCACCTGTGTCAGTATGATGACCGGTGTCAGTGATCTCACCTGTGTCAGTATGATGACCTGTGTCAGTGATCTCACCTGTGTCAGTATGATGACCTGTGTCAGTGATCTCACCTGTGTCAGTATGATGACCTGTGTCAGTGATCTCACTTGTGTCAGTATGATGACCTGTGTCAGTGATCTCACCTGTGTCAGTATGATGACCTGTGTCAGTGATCTCACCTGTGTCAGTATGGTTACCTGTGTCAGTGATCTCACCTGTGTCAGTATGATGACCTGTGTCAGTGATCTCACCTGTGTCAGTATGATGACCTGTGTCAGTGATCTCACCTGTGTCAGCATGATGACCTGTGTCAGTGATCTCACCTGCGTCAGTATGATTACCTGTGTCAGTATGATGGCCTGTGTCAGAGATCTCACCTGTGTCAGTATGATGACCTGTGTCAGTGATCTCACCTGTGTCAGTATGATTACCTGTGTCAGTGATCTCACCTGTGTCAGTATGATGACCTGTGTCAGTGATCTCACCTGTGTCAGTATGATGACCTGTGTCAGTGATCTCACCTGTGTCAGTATGATGACCTGTGTCAGTGATCTCCTCACCTGTGTCAGTATGATTACCTGTGTCAGTGATGTCACCTGTGTCAGTATGATTACCTGTGTCAGTGATGTCACCTGTGTCAGTATGATTACCTGTGTCAGTGATGTCACCTGTGCCAGTATGATGACCTGTGTCAGTGATCTCACCTGTGTCAGTATGATGACCTGTGCCAGTTATCTCACCTGTATCAGTATGATGACCTGTGTCAGTGATCTCACCTGTGTCAGTATGATGACCTGTGTCAGTGATCTCACCTGTGTCAGTATGGTTACCTGTGTCAGTGATCTCACCTGTGTCAGTATGATTACCTGTGTCAGTGATCTCACCTGTGTCAGTATTGTTACCTGTGTCAGTGATCTCACCTGTGTCAGTATGATGACCTGTGCCAGTTATCTCACCTGTGTCAGTATGATTACCTGTGTCAGTGATCTCACCTGTGTCAGTGATCTCACCTGTGTCAGTATGATGACCTGTGTCAGTGATCTCACCTTTGTCAGTCTGGTTACCTGTGTCAGTGATCTCACCTGTGTCAGTATGGTTACCTGTGTCAGTGATCTCACCTGTGTCAGTATGATGACATGTGCCAGTTATCTCACCTGTGTCAGTATGATTACCTGTGTCAGTGATCTCACCTGTGTCAGTATGATGACCTGTGTCAGTGATCTCACCTGTGTCAGTATGATGACCTATGTCAGTGATCTCACCTGTGTCAGTATGGTTACCTGTGTCAGTGATCTCACCTGTGTCAGTATGGTTACCTGTGTCAGTGATCTCACCTGTGTCAGTATGATGACCGGTGTCAGTGATCTCACCTGTGTCAGTATGATGACCGGTGTCAGTGATCTCACCTGTGTCAGTATGATGACCTGTGTCAGTATGATGACCTGTGTCAGTGATCTCACCTGTGTCAGTATGATTACCTGTGTCAGTATGATGGCCTGTGCCAGAGATCTCACCTGTGTCAGAGATCTCACCTGTGTCAGTATGATGACCTGTGTCAGTGATCTCACCTGTGTCAGTATGATGACCGGTGTCAGTGATCTCACCTGTGTCAGTATGATGACCGGTGTCAGTGATCTCACCTGTGTCAGTATGATGACCTGTGTCAGTATGATGACCTGTGTCAGTGATCTCACCTGTGTCAGTATGATTACCTGTGTCAGTATGATGGCCTGTGCCAGAGATCTCACCTGTGTCAGAGATCTCACCTGTGTCAGTATGATGACCTGTGTCAGTGATCTCACCTGTGTCAGTATGATGGCCTGTGTCAGAGATCTGACCTGTGTCAGTATGATGACCTGTGTCAGTGATCTCACCTGTGTCAGTATGATTACCTGTGTCAGTGATCTCACCTGTGTCAGTATGATGACCTGTGTCAGTGATCTCACCTGTGTCAGTATGATGACCTGTGTCAGTGATCTCCTCACCTGTGTCAGTATGATTACCTGTGTCAGTGATGTCACCTGTGTCAGTATGATTACCTGTGTCAGTGATGTCACCTGTGTCAGTATGATTACCTGTGTCAGTGATGTCACCTGTGCCAGTATGATGACCTGTGTCAGTGATCTCACCTGTGTCAGTATGATTACCTGTGTCAGTGATCTCACCTGTGTCAGTATGATGACCTGTGTCAGTGATCTCACCTGTGTCAGTATGGTTACCTGTGTCAGTGATCTCACCTGTGTCAGTATGATGACATGTGCCAGTTATCTCACCTGTGTCAGTATGATTACCTGTGTCAGTGATCTCACCTGTGTCAGTATGATGACCTGTGTCAGTGATTTCACCTGTGTCAGTATGATTACCTGTGTCAGTGATCTCACCTGTGTCAGTATGATGACCTGTGTCAGTGATCTCACCTGTGTCAGTATGGTTACCTGTGTCAGTGATCTCACCTGTGTCAGTATGGTTACCTGTGTCAGTGATCTCACCTGTGTCAGTATGATGACCGGTGTCAGTGATCTCACCTGTATCAGTATGATGACCGGTGTCAGTGATCTCACCTGTGTCAGTATGATGACCGGTGTCAGAGATCTCACCTGTGTCAGTATGATGACCTGTGTCAGTGATCTCACCTGTGTCAGTATGATTACCTGTGTCAGTGATGTCACCTGTGTCAGTATGGTTACCTGTGTCAGTGATCTCACCTGTGTCAGTATGATGACCTGTGTCAGTGATCTCACCTGTATCAGTATGATTACCTGTGTCAGTGATCTCACCTGTGTCAGTATTGTTACCTGTGTCAGTGATCTCACCTGTGTCAGTATGATGACCTGTGCCAGTTATCTCACCTGTGTCAGTATGATTACCTGTGTCAGTGATCTCACCTGTGTCAGTGATCTCACCTGTGTCAGTATGATGACCTGTGTCAGTGATCTCACCTTTGTCAGTCTGGTTACCTGTGTCAGTGATCTCACCTGTGTCAGTATGGTTACCTGTGTCAGTGATCTCACCTGTGTCAGTATGATGACATGTGCCAGTTATCTCACCTTTGTCAGTATGATTACCTGTGTCAGTGATCTCACCTGTGTCAGTATGATGACCTGTGTCAGTGATCTCACCTGTGTCAGTATGATTACCTGTGTCAGTATGATGACCTGTGTCAGTGATCTCACCTGTGTCAGTATGGTTACCTGTGTCAGTGATCTCACCTGTGTCAGTATGGTTACCTGTGTCAGTGATCTCACCTGTGTCAGTATGATGACCGGTGTCAGTGATCTCACCTGTGTCAGTATGATGACCTGTGTCAGTGATCTCACCTGTGTCAGTATGATGACCTGTGTCAGTGATCTCACCTGTGTCAGTATGAATACCTGTGTCAGTGATCTCTCCTGTGTCAGTATGAATACCTGTGTCAGTGATCTCTCCTGTGTCAGTATGAATACCTGTGTCAGTGATCTCACCTGTGTCAGTATGGTTACCTGTGTCAGTGATCTCACCTGTGTCAGTATGGTTACCTGTGTCAGTGATCTCACCTGTGTCAGTATGATGACCGGTGTCAGTGATCTCACCTGTGTCAGTATGATGACCTGTGTCAGTGATCTCACCTGTGTCAGTATGATGACCTGTGTCAGTGATCTCACCTGTGTCAGTATGAATACCTGTGTCAGTGATCTCTCCTGTGTCAGTATGAATACCTGTGTCAGTGATTTCTCCTGTGTCAGTATGAATACCTGTGTCAGTGATCTCTCCTGTGTCAGTATGAATACCTGTGTCAGTGATCTCACCTGTGTCAGTATGGTTACCTGTGTCAGTGATCTCACCTGTTTCAGTATGGTTACCTGTGTCAGTGATCTCACCTGTGTCAGTATGATGACCGGTGTCAGTGATCTCACCTGTGTCAGTATGATGACCTGTGTCAGTGATCTCACCTGTGTCAGTATGATGACCTGTGTCAGTGATCTCACCTGTGTCAGTATGAATACCTGTGTCAGTGATCTCTCCTGTGTCAGTATGAATACCTGTGTCAGTGATCTCTCCTGTGTCAGTATGAATACCTGTGTCAGTGATCTCACCTGTGTCAGTATGATGACCTGTGTCAGTGATCTCACCTGTGTCAGTATGATGACCTGTGTCAGTGATCTCACCTGTTTCAGTATGAATACCTGTGTCAGTGATCTCTCCTGTGTCAGTATGAATACCTGTGTCAGTGATCTCACCTGTGTCAGATGGCGTCTCCTCCCTGCCGTGTAATCTTCTTATTTACTTTGTTTTTGTTGTAGAAATGTGTTTGTGACGTCACTAATCCCTCACCTGTCCCAGTCCGAGCTTCTCAGTGTCAGTAATCTCCCTTCATCCATGCCAGGAATATCTCACCTGTGTCACATGTCTCTTCTCATCCGAGCCAGTCATCCCTGCTCACCTGTGTCAGTTATCTCCCCTCTCGCCCTCTTCAGTTATCTCCCCTCGCCTGTGTCAGTTATCTCCCCCGCGTCAATTATCTCCCCTCTCGCCCGCATCAGTTATCTCCCCTCTCGCCCGCATCAGTTATCTCCCCTCTCGCCCGCATCAGTTATCTCCCCTCTCGCCCGCATCAGTTATCTCCCCTCTCGCCCGCATCAGTTATCTCCCCTCATGCCCGCATCAGTTATCTCCCCTCTTGCCCGCATCAGTTATCTCACCTCTCGCCCGCGTCAGGTCTCCTCTCCTGTCAGGCATCTTCCGTCACCTGTGTCAGTTATCTCCTGTGTCAGTTATCCCCTTTCACCCGTGTCAGTTATTGCCTCTTACCTGTGTCAGGTATCTCAGCACAGTCTCTACTTAGTTCAGATCTCTCTGGTGTCAGTTATATCTCAGCAGTATCAGTACGGTCTCTTCTTCTCTAGCTCCTTCACCTGTGTCAGTCATCTCCCCTCACCTGTGTCAGTCATCTCCCCCTCACCTGTGTCAGTTATCGCCCCTTCACCTGTGTCAGTTATCTCCTCTAACCTGTGTCATGTATCTCACCTCACCTGTGTCAGTCATCTCCCCCTCACCTGTGTCAGTCATCTCCCCTCACCTGTGTCAGTCATCTCCCCTCACCTGTGTCAGTCATCTCCCCCTCACCTGTGTCAGTCATCTCCCCTCACCTGTGTCAGGTATCTCCCCCTCACCTGTGTCAGTTATCCCCCTTCACCTGTGTCAGTTATCTCACCTCATCTGTGTCAGTTATCTCACCTGTGTCAGTCATCTCCCCCTCACCTGTGTCAGTTATCCTCCCCCTCACCTGTGTCGGTTATCCTCCCCTTCACCTGTGTCAGTTATCCTCCCCTCACCTCTGTCCGTTAGCTCCCCTCACCTGTGTTAGTTATCTTTCGCTCACCTGTTTCAGTTATCTTTCCCTCACCTGTGTCAGTTATCTCCCCTCACCTGTGTCAGTTATCATCCCTCACCTGTGTCAGGTATCTCCCTTTCACCTGTGTCAGGTATCTCCCCTTCACCTGTGTCAGTTATCTCCCCTTCACCTGTGTCAGTTATCTCCCCTTCACCTGTGTCAGTTATCTCCCCTTCACCTGTGTCAGTTATCCTCCCCTCATCTCTGTCAGTTAGCTCCCCTCACCTGTGTTAGTTATCTCTCCCAGTGATCCCCCTCACCTGTGTCAGTTATCCTCCCCTCACCTCTGTCAGTTATCTCCCCTCACCTCTGTCAGTTATCCTCCCCTCACCTCTGTCAGTTATCCTCCCCTCACCTGTGTCAGTTATCTCCCCCTCACCTCTGTCAGTTATCTCCCCCTCACCTGTGTCAGGTATCTCCCCCTCACCTGTGTCAGGTATCTCCCCTTCACCTGTGTCAGTTATCTCCCCTTCACCTGTGTCAGTTATCTCCCCTTCACCTGTGTCAGTTATCCTCCCCTCACCTCTGTCAGTTAGCTCCCCTCACCTGTGTTAGTTATATCTCCCAGTGATCCCCCTCACCTGTGTCAGGTATCTCCCCTCACCTGTGTCAGTCATCTTTCCCTCACCTTTGTCAGTTATCTTTCCCTCACCTGTGTCAGTTATCTCACCCCTCACCTGTGTCAGTTATCTCACCTCACCTGTGTCAGTCATCTCCCCTCACCTTTTTCAGTTATCTTTCCCTCACCTGTGTCAGTGATCTCCCCTCACCTTTGTCAGTTATCTTTCCCTCACCTGTGTCAGTGATCTCCCCTCACCTGTGTCAGTGATCCCCCCTCACCTGTGTCAGTGATCTCCCCTCACCTGCGTCAGTTATGTCTCAGCAGTATCAGTTGTCTCATCTCTCCCAGTGATCCCCCCTCACCTGTGTCAGTGATCCCCCGCTCACCTGTGTCAGTGATCCCCCGCTCACCTGTGTCAGTGATCCCCCCCTCACCTGTGTCAGTGATCCCCCGCTCACCTGTGTCAGTGATCCCCAATCACCTGTGTCAGTGATCCCCCTTAGAGTTGTCAGTGATCCCCCCTCACCTGTGTCAGTGATCCCCCGCTCACCTGTGTCTGTGATCCCCAATCACCTGTGTCAGTGATCCCCCCCTTACAGTTGTCAGTGATCCCCCCTCACCTGTGTCAGTTATCTCCCTTCACCTGTGTCAGTGATCCCCCCCTCACCTGTGTCAGTGATCCCCCCTCACCTGTGTCAGCGATCCCCCCTCACCTGTGTCAGTGATCCCCCCACACCTGTGTCAGTTATGTCTCAGCAGTATCAGTTGTCTCATCTCTCCCAGTGATCCCCCCTCACCTGTGTCAGTGATCCCCCCTCACCTGTGTCAGGTATCCCCCCTCACCTGTGTCAGTGATCCCCCGCTCACCTGTGTCAGTGATCCCCAATCACCTGTGTCAGTGATCCCCCTTACAGTTGTCAGTGATCCCCCCTCACCTGTGTCAGTGATCCCCCGCTCATCTGTGTCAGTGATCCCCCCTCACCTGTGTCAGTGATCCCCCTCACCTGTGTCAGGTATCCCCCTCACCTGTGTCAGGTATCCCCCTCACCTGTGTCAGGTATCCCCCTCACCTGTGTCAGGTATCCCCCCTCACCTGTGTCAGGTATCCCCCTCACCTGTGTCAGTGATCCCCCGCTCACCTGTGTCAGTGATCCCCAATCACCTGTGTCAGTGATCCCCCTTACAGTTGTCAGTGATCCCCCTCACCTGTGTCAGTGATCCCCCGCTCATCTGTGTCAGTGATCCCCCCCTCACCTGTGTCAGTGATCCCCCGCTCACCTGTGTCAGTGATCCCCCGCTCACCTGTGTCAGTAATCCCCCGCTCACCTGTGTCAGTGATCCCCAATCACCTGTGTCAGTGATCCCCCCCTTACAGTTGTCAGTGATCCCCCCTCACCTGTGTCAGTGATCCCCCCCTCACCTGTGTCAGTGATCCCCCGCTCACCTGTGTCAGTGATCCCCCGCTTACCTGTGTCAGTGATCCCCCGCTCACCTGTGTCAGTGATCCCCAATCACCTGTGTCAGTGATCCCCCCCTTACAGTTGTCAGTGATCCCCCCTCACCTGTGTCAGTTATCTCCCTTCACCTGTGTCAGTGATCCCCCCCTCACCTGTGTCAGTGATCCCCCCCTCACCTGTGTCAGTGATCCCCCCCTCACCTGTGTCAGCGATCCTCCCCTCACCTGTGTCAGTGATCCCCCCCTCACCTGTGTCAGTGATCCCCCCCTCACCTGTGTCAGTGATCCCCCCTCACCTGTGTCAGCGATCCTCCCCTCACCTGTGTCAGTGATCCCCCCTCACCTTTGTCAGTTATGTCTCAGCAGTATCAGTTGTCTCATCTCTCCCAGTGATCCCCCCTCACCTGTGTCAGTGATCCCCCCTCACCTGTGTCAGTGATCCCCCCTCACCTGTGTCAGTGATCCCCCGCTCACCTGTGTCAGTGATCCCCAAACACCTGTGTCAGTGATCCCCAAATACCTGTGTCAGTGATCCCCCTTAGAGTTGTCAGTGATCCCCCCTCACCTGTGTCAGTGATCCCCCGCTCATCTGTGTCAGTGATCCCCCCCTCACCTGTGTCAGTGATCCCCCGCTCACCTGTGTCAGTGATCCCCCGCTCACCTGTGTCAGTGATCCCCAATCACCTGTGTCAGTGATCCCCCCCTTACAGTTGTCAGTGATCCCCCCTCACCTGTGTCAGTTATCTCCCTTCACCTGTGTCAGTGATCCCCCCTCACCTGTGTCAGTTATCTCCCCTCACCTGTGTCAGCGATCCTCCCCTCACCTGTGTCAGCGATCCCCCCCTCATCTGTGTCAGTGATCCCCCCTCACCTGTGTCAGTGATCCCCCCTCACCTGTGTCAGTTATGTCTCAGCAGTATCAGTTGTCTCATCTCTCCCAGTGATCCCCCCTCACCTGTGTCAGTTATGTCTCAGCAGTATCAGTTGTCTCATCTTTCCCAGTGATCCCCCCTCACCTGTGTCAGTGATCCCCCCTCACCTGTGTCAGGTATCCCCCCTCACCTGTGTCAGGTATCCCCCCTCACCTGTGTCAGTGATCCCCCCTCACCTGTGTCAGTGATCCCCCGCTCATCTGTGTCAGTGATCCCCCCCTCACCTGTGTCAGTGATCCCCCGCTCACCTGTGTCAGTGATCCCCCGCTCACCTGTGTCAGTGATCCCCCGCTCACCTGTGTCAGTGATTCCCAATCACCTGTGTCAGTGATCCCCCCTTACAGTTGTCAGTGATCCCCCCTCACCTGTGTCAGTTATCTCCCTTCACCTGTGTCAGTGATCCCCCCCTCACCTGTGTCAGTGATCCCCCCCTCACCTGTGTCAGTGATCCCCCCCTCACCTGTGTCAGCGATCCTCCCCTCACCTGTGTCAGTGATCCCCCCTCACCTGTGTCAGTGATCCCCCCTCACCTGTGTCAGTTATGTCTCAGCAGTATCAGTTGTCTCATCTCTCCCAGTGATCCCCCCTCACCTGTGTCAGGTATCCCCCCTCACCTGTGTCAGTGATCCCCCGCTCACCTGTGTCAGTGATCCCCCGCTCACCTGTGTCAGTGATCCCCAATCACCTGTGTCAGTGATCCCCCTTAGAGTTGTCAGTGATCCCCCCTCACCTGTGTCAGTGATCCCCCGCTCATCTGTGTCAGTGATCCCCCCTCACCTGTGTCAGTGATCCCCCGCTCATCTGTGTCAGTGATCCCCCCTCACCTGTGTCAGTGATCCCCCCCTCACCTGTGTCAGTGATCCCCCACTCACCTGTGTCAGTGATCCCACCCTTACAGTTGTCAGTGATCCCCCCTCACCTGTGTCAGTGATCCCCCGCTCATCTGTGTCAGTGATCCCCCCTCACCTGTGTCAGTGATCCCCCCCTCACCTGTGTCAGTGATCCCCCGCTCACCTGTGTCAGTGATCCCCCGCTCACCTGTGTCAGTGATCCCACCCTTACAGTTGTCAGTGATCCCCCCTCACCTGTGTCAGTTATCTCCCTTCACCTGTGTCAGTGATCCCCCCCTCACCTGTGTCAGCGATCCTCCCCTCACCTGTGTCAGTGATCCCCCCTCACCTGTGTCAGTTATGTCTCAGCAGTATCAGTTGTCTCATCTCTCCCAGTGATCCCCCCTCACCTGTGTCAGGGATCCCCCCTCACCTGTGTCAGTGATCCCCCCTCACCTGTGTCAGGGATCCCCCCTCACCTGTGTCAGTGATCCCCCCTCACCTGTGTCAGGGATCCCCCCTCACCTGTGTCAGTGATCCCCCCTCACCTGTGTCAGTGATCCCCCCTCACCTGTGTCAGTGATCCCCAATCACCTGTGTCAGTGATCCCCCTTACAGTTGTCAGTGATCCCCCCTCACCTGTGTCAGTGATCCCCCGCTCATCTGTGTCAGTGATCCCCCCTCACCTGTGTCAGTGATCCCCCTCACCTGTGTCAGTGATCCCCCCTCACCTGTGTCAGGTATCCCCCCTCACCTGTGTCAGTGATCCCCCGCTCACCTGTGTCAGTGATCCCCAATCACCTGTGTCAGTGATCCCCCTTACAGTTGTCAGTGATCCCCCCTCACCTGTGTCAGTGATCCCCCGCTCATCTGTGTCAGTGATCCCCCCCTCACCTGTGTCAGTGATCCCCCGCTCACCTGTGTCAGTGATCCCCCGCTCACCTGTGTCAGTGATCCCCCGCTCACCTGTGTCAGTGATCCCCCGCTCACCTGTGTCAGTGATCCCCAATCACCTGTGTCAGTGATCCCCCCCTTACAGTTGTCAGTGATCCCCCCTCACCTGTGTCAATGATCCCCCCCTCACCTGTGTCAGTGATCCCCAATCACCTGTGTCAGTGATCCCCCCCTTACAGTTGTCAGTGATCCCCCCTCACCTGTGTCAGTGATCCCCCCCTCACCTGTGTCAGTGATCCCCAATCACCTGTGTCAGTGATCCCCCTTACAGTTGTCAGTGATCCCCCCTCACCTGTGTCAGTGATCCCCCGCTCACCTGTGTCAGTGATCCCCCCCTCACCTGTGTCAGTGATCCCCCCCTCACCTGTGTCAGTAATCCCCCGCTTACCTGTGTCAGTGATCCCCCGCTCACCTGTGTCAGTGATCCCCAATCACCTGTGTCAGTGATCCCCCCCTTACAGTTGTCAGTGATCCCCCCTCACCTGTGTCAGTTATCTCCCTTCACCTGTGTCAGTGATCCCCCCCTCACCTGTGTCAGTGATCCCCCCCTCACCTGTGTCAGCGATCCTCCCCTCACCTGTGTCAGTGATCCACCCTCACCTGTGTCAGTGATCCCCCCTCACCTGTGTCAGTTATGTCTCAGCAGTATCAGTTGTCTCATCTCTCCCAGTGATCTCCCCTCACCTGTGTCAGTGATCCCCCCTCACCTGTGTCAGTGATCCCCCGCTCACCTGTGTCAGTGATCCCCCGCTCACCTGTGTCAGTGATCCCCAATCACCTGTGTCAGTGATCCCCAATCACCTGTGTCAGTGATCCCCCTTAGAATTGTCAGTGATCCCCCCTCACCTGTGTCAGTGATCCCCCGCTCATCTGTGTCAGTGATCCCCCCCTCACCTGTGTCAGTGATCCCCCGCTCACCTGTGTCAGTGATCCCCCGCTCACCTGTGTCAGTGATCCCCAATCACCTGTGTCAGTGATCCCCCCCTTACAGTTGTCAGTGATCCCCCCTCACCTGTGTCAGTTATCTCCCTTCACCTGTGTCAGTGATCCCCCCTCACCTGTTTCAGTGATCCCCCCCTCACCTGTGTCAGTGATCCCCCCCTCACGTGTGTCAGCGATCCTCCCCTCACCTGTGTCAGTGATCCCCCCTCACCTGTGTCAGTGATCCCCCCTCACCTGTGTCAGTTATGTCTCAGCAGTATCAGTTGTCTCATCTCTCCCAGTGATCCCCCCTCACCTGTGTCAGGTATCCCCCCTCACCTGTGTCAGTGATCCCCAATCACCTGTGTCAGTGATCCCCCGCTCACCTGTGTCAGTGATCCCCAATCACCTGTGTCAGTGATCCCCCCTCACCTGTGTCAGTGATCCCCCGCTCATCTGTGTCAGTGATCCCCCCCTCACCTGTGTCAGTGATCCCCCCCTCACCTGTGTCAGTGATCCCCCGCTCACCTGTGTCAGTGATCCCCCGCTCACCTGTGTCAGTGATCCCACCCTTACAGTTGTCAGTGATCCCCCCTCACCTGTGTCAGTTATCTCCCCTCACCTGTGTCAGTGATCCCCCCCTCACCTGTGTCAGCGATCCTCCCCTCACCTGTGTCAGTGATCCCCCCTCACCTGTGTCAGTGATCCCCCCTCACCTGTGTCAGTTATGTCTCAGCAGTATCAGTTGTCTCATCTCTCCCAGTGATCCCCCCTCACCTGTGTCAGGGATCCCCCCTCACCTGTGTCAGTGATCCCCCCTCACCTGTGTCAGGGATCCCCCCTCACCTGTGTCAGTGATCCCCCCTCACCTGTGTCAGTGATCCCCCCTCACCTGTGTCAGTGATCCCCAATCACCTGTGTCAGTGATCCCCCTTACAGTTGTCAGTGATCCCCCCTCACCTGTGTCAGTGATCCCCAATCACCTGTGTCAGTGATCCCCCTTACAGTTGTCAGTGATCCCCCGCTCATCTGTGTCAGTGATCCCCCCTCACCTGTGTCAGTGATCCCCCTCACCTGTGTCAGGTATCCCCCCTCACCTGTGTCAGGTATCCCCCCTCACCTGTGTCAGTGATCCCCCGCTCACCTGTGTCAGTGATCCCCAATCACCTGTGTCAGTGATCCCCCTTACAGTTGTCAGTGATCCCCCCTCACCTGTGTCAGTGATCCCCCGCTCACCTGTGTCAGTGATCCCCCGCTCACCTGTGTCAGTGATCCCCCGCTCACCTGTGTCAGTGATCCCCAATCACCTGTGTCAGTGATCCCCCCCTTACAGTTGTCAGTGATCCCCCCTCACCTGTGTCAGTGATCCCCCCCTCACCTGTGTCAGTGATCCCCAATCACCTGTGTCAGTGATTCCACTTACAGTTGTCAGTGATCCCCCCTCACCTGTGTCAGTGATCCCCCCCTCACCTGTGTCAGTGATCCCCCCCTCACCTGTGTCAGTGATCCCCCGCTTACCTGTGTCAGTGATCCCCCGCTCACCTGTGTCAGTGATCCCCAATCACCTGTGTCAGTGATCCCCCCCTTACAGTTGTCAGTGATCCCCCCTCACCTGTGTCAGTTATCTCCCTTCACCTGTGTCAGTGATCCCCCCCTCACCTGTGTCAGTGATCCCCCCCTCACCTGTGTCAGCGATCCTCCCCTCACCTGTGTCAGTGATCCACCCTCACCTGTGTCAGTGATCCCCCCTCACCTGTGTCAGTTATGTCTCAGCAGTATCAGTTGTCTCATCTCTCCCAGTGATCCCCCCTCACCTGTGTCAGTGATCCCCCCTCACCTGTGTCAGTGATCCCCCGCTCACCTGTGTCAGTGATCCCCAATCACCTGTGTCAGTGATCCCCAATCACCTGTGTCAGTGATCCCCCTTAGAGTTGTCAGTGATCCCCCCTCACCTGTGTCAGTGATCCCCCGCTCATCTGTGTCAGTGATCCCCCCCTCACCTGTGTCAGTGATCCCCCGCTCACCTGTGTCAGTGATCCCCCGCTCACCTGTGTCAGTGATCCCCAATCACCTGTGTCAGTGATCCCCCCCTTACAGTTGTCAGTGATCCCCCCTCACCTGTGTCAGTTATCTCCCTTCACCTGTGTCAGTGATCCCCCCTCACCTGTGTCAGTTATCTCCCCTCACCTGTGTCAGCGATCCTCCCCTCACCTGTGTCAGTGATCCCCCCCTCACCTGTGTCAGTGATCCCCCCTCACCTGTGTCAGTGATCCCCCCTCACCTGTGTCAGTTATGTCTCAGCAGTATCAGTTGTCTCATCTCTCCCAGTGATCCCCCCTCACCTGTGTCAGTGATCCCCCCTCACCTGTGTCAGGTATCCCCCCTCACCTGTGTCAGGTATCCCCCCTCACCTGTGTCAGTGATCCCCCGCTCACCTGTGTCAGTGATCCCCCGCTCACCTGTGTCAGTGATCCCCAATCACCTGTGTCAGTGATCCCCCTTACAGTTGTCAGTGATCCCCCCTCACCTGTGTCAGTGATCCCCCCTCACCTGTGTCAGTGATCCCCCGCTCATCTGTGTCAGTGATCCCCCGCTCACCTGTGTCAGTGATCCCCCGCTCACCTGTGTCAGTGATCCCTCCCTTACAGTTGTCAGTGATCACCCCTCACCTGTGTCAGTTATCTCCCTTCACCTGTGTCAGTGATCCCCCCCTCACCTGTGTCAGTGATCCCCAATCACCTGTGTCAGTGATCCCCCTTACAGTTGTCAGGTATCCCCCCTCACCTGTGTCAGTGATCCCCAATCACCTGTGTCAGTGATCCCCAATCACCTGTGTCAGTGATCCCCCTTAGAGTTGTCAGTGATCCCCCCTCACCTGTGTCAGTGATCCCCCGCTCATCTGTGTCAGTGATCCCCCCCTCACCTGTGTCAGTGATCCCCCGCTCACCTGTGTCAGTGATCCCCCGCTCACCTGTGTCAGTGATCCCCAATCACCTGTGTCAGTGATCCCCCCCTTACAGTTGTCAGTGATCCCCCCTCACCTGTGTCAGTTATCTCCCTTCACCTGTGTCAGTGATCCCCCCTCACCTGTGTCAGTTATCTCCCCTCACCTGTGTCAGCGATCCTCCCCTCACCTGTGTCAGTGATCCCCCCCTCACCTGTGTCAGTGATCCCCCCTCACCTGTGTCAGTGATCCCCCCTCACCTGTGTCAGTTATGTCTCAGCAGTATCAGTTGTCTCATCTCTCCCAGTGATCCCCCCTCACCTGTGTCAGTTATGTCTCAGCAGTATCAGTTGTCTCATCTCTCCCAGTGATCCCCCTTCACCTGTGTCAGTGATCCCCCCTCACCTGTGTCAGGTATCCCCCCTCACCTGTGTCAGTGATCCCCCGCTCACCTGTGTCAGTGATCCCCCGCTCACCTGTGTCAGTGATCCCCAATCACCTGTGTCAGTGATCCCCCTTACAGTTGTCAGTGATCCCCCCTCACCTGTGTCAGTGATCCCCCGCTCATCTGTGTCAGTGATCCCCCGCTCATCTGTGTCAGTGATCCCCCCCTCACCTGTGTCAGTGATCCCCCGCTCACCTGTGTCAGTGATCCCCCGCTCACCTGTGTCAGTGATCCCTCCCTTACAGTTGTCAGTGATCCCCCCTCACCTGTGTCAGTTATCTCCCTTCACCTGTGTCAGTGATCCCCCCCTCACCTGTGTCAGTGATCCCCAATCACCTGTGTCAGTGATCCCCCTTACAGTTGTCAGGTATCCCCCCTCACCTGTGTCAGTGATCCCCCGCTTACCTGTGTCAGTGATCCCCAATCACCTGTGTCAGTGATCCCCCCCTCACCTGTGTCAGTGATCCCCCCCTCACCTGTGTCAGTGATCCCCCCCTCACCTGTGTCAGCGATCCTCCCCTCACCTGTGTCAGTGATCCCCCCTCACCTCTGTCAGTGATCCCCCCTCACCTGTGTCAGTTATGTCTCAGCAGTATCAGTTGTCTCATCTCTCCCAGTGATCCCCCCTCACCTGTGTCAGTGATCCCCCCTCACCTGTGTCAGGTATCCACCCTCACCTGTGTCAGTGATCCCCCGCTCACCTGTGTCAGTGATCCCCAATCACCTGTGTCAATGATCCCCCTTAGAGTTGTCAGTGATCCCCCCTCACCTGTGTCAGTGATCCCCCGCTCATCTGTGTCAGTGATCCCCCCCTCACCTGTGTCAGTGATCCCCCCCTCACCTGTGTCAGTGATCCCCCGCTCACCTGTGTCAGTGATCCCACCCTTACAGTTGTCAGTGATCCCCCCTCACCTGTGTCAGTTATCTCCCTTCACCTGTGTCAGTGATCCCCCCCTCACCTGTGTCAGTGATCCCCCCTCACCTGTGTCAGTGATCCCCCCCTCACCTGTGTCAGCGATCCTCCCCTCACCTGCGTCAGTGATCCCCCCTCACCTGTGTCAGTTATGTCTCAGCAGTATCAGTTGTCTCATCTCTCCCAGTGATCCCCCCTCACCTGTGTCAGGGATCCCCCCTCACCTGTGTCAGTGATCCCCCCTCACCTGTGTCAGGGATCCCCCCTCACCTGTGTCAGGGATCCCCCCTCACCTGTGTCAGTGATCCCCCTCACCTGTGTCAGTGATCCCCCCTCACCTGTGTCAGTGAACTCCTCTTACCTGTGTCAGTTATGTCTCAGCGGTATCAGCGCAGTCTGTTCTCTCTCTGGCAGATCTGGGGCCCGGGGATGTAACCTTTATAGGGAAGGTTGGGATCCCAGAGGGGCCCCACCAGTAGTAGGTCCCCTGTGTGGACATCAGGGAGCTCATTATTACACATATGTCTCTGGGATCTGACAATCTCCTACACAAGAAGGTCAGAGAAGGAACCGACTGCGAGAATTTGTGACACCATCAACCGCTGGTACTCCAGCACATGCTGGCTCACAGTTGTCACCCTTCCAGATGCATCCTGGGAGTTTCATGTCTTCAGTCCTGAGAGAGGGAGGGGCATGGAAATACATGACCAATGAGATGAGCAGGTTGACTGGACCTGAGGTTTGAACCAAACATTGGCTATTTGGGCATTCGGGAGCTTTATCCAGCTGTTTGGTCCCCGGGGAGAACCTGACACCGACCAGCAGCACAGCCTCCCCCCCCCCCCCCCCACAGAGAGCCTGACACCGACCAACAGCACAGCCTCCCCCCCACAGAGAGCCTGACACCGACCAACAGCACAGCCTTCCCCTCATGGAGAGCCTGACACCGACCAGCAGCACAGCCTCCCCCCCCACAGAGAGCCTGACACCGACCAGCAGCACAGCCTCCCCCCCCCCACAGAGAGCCTGACACCGACCAGCAGCACAGCCTCCCCCCCCCACAGAGAGCCTGACACCAACCAACAGCACAGCCTCCCCCCCACAGAGAGCCTGACACCAACCAACAGCACAGCCTCCCCCCCCCCACAGAGAGCCTGACACCAACCAACAGCACAGCCTCCCCCCCACAGAGAGCCAGACACCGACCAACAGCACAGCCTTCACCTCACGGAGAGCCTGACACCGACCAGCAGCACAGCCTCCCCCCCCACAGAGAGCCTGACACCGACCAGCAGCACAGCCTCCCCCCCCACAGAGAGCCTGACACCGACCAACAGCACAGCCTCTCCCCCCACAGAGAGCCTGACACCGACCAGCAGCACAGACCCCCCCCCCCCCCCACAGAGAGCCTGACACCGACCAACAGCACAGACCCCCCCCCACAGAGAGCCTGACACCGACCAACAGCACAGCCTCCCCTCACAGAGAACCTGACACCGACCAACAGCACAGCCTCCCCCCACAGAGAGCCTGACACCGACCAACAGCACAGCCTTCCCTCACAGAGAACCTGACACCGACCAACAGCACAGCCTCCCCCCCCCACAGAGAGCCTGACACCGACCAACAGCACAGCCCCCCCCCACAGAGAGCCTGACACCGACTAATAGCACATCCTCCCCCCCACAGAGAGCCTGACACTGACCAACAGCACAGCCCCCCACAGAGAGCCTGACACCGACCAACAGCACAGCCTCCCCCCCACCGAGATTGGGGATCCTGATGTAAGGGGGCACTCTGATGGAGACAGTTGATGTAAGGGGGCACTCTGATGGGGACATTTGATGTAAGGGGGGCACTCTGATGGGGACATTTGATGTAAGGGGGGCACTCTGATGGGACAGTTGATGTAAGGGGGCGCTCTGATGGGATAGTTGATGTAAGGGGGCACTCTGATGGGACAGTTGATGTAAGGGGGCACTCTGATGGGACAGTTGATGTAAGGGGCACTCTGATGGGACAGTTGATGTAAGGGGGCACACTGATGGGACAGTTGATGTAAGGGGGCACACTGATGGGGACAGTTGATGTAAGGGGGCACTCTGATGGGACAGTTGATGTAAGGGGGCACACTGATGGGGACAGTTGATGTAAGGGGGCACTCTGATGGGACAGTTGATGTAAGGGGGCACACTGATGGGGACAGTTGATGTAAGGGGCACTCTGATGGGACAGTTGATGTAAGGGGGCACACTGATGGGGACAGTTGATGTAAGGGGGCACTCTGATGGGACAGTTGATGTAAGGGGGCACACTGATGGGGACAGTTGATGTAAGGGGGCACACTGATGGGGACAGGTGATGTAAGGGGCACACTGATGGGACAGTTGATGTAAGGGGCACTCTGATGGAGACAGTTGATGTAAGGGGGCACTCTGATGGGACAGTTGATGTAAGGGGCACTCTGATGGGGACAGTTGATGTAAGGGGCACTCTGATGGAGACAGTTGATGTAAGGGGGCACTCTGATGGGACAGTTGATGTAAGGGGCACTCTGATGGAGACAGTTGATGTAAGGGGGCACTCTGATGGGACAGTTGATGTAAGGGGGCACTCTGATGGAGACAGTTGATGTAAGGGGGCACTCTGATGGGACAGTTGATGTAAGGGGGCACTCTGATGGGGACAGTTGATGTAAGGGAGCACTCTGATGGGGACACCTGATGTAAGGGGGCTCTCTGATGAGGACATCTGATGTAAGGGGGGCACTCTGATGGGGACGCCAGATGTAAGGGGGGCGCTCTGATGGGGACGCCTGATGTAAGGGGGGCACTCTGATGGGAACACCTGATGTAAGGGGGCTCTCTGATGGGGACACCTGATGTAAGGGGGCTCTCTGATGGGGACACCTGATGTAAGGGGGCGCTCTGATGGGGACACCTGATGTAAGGGAGCACTCATGATGGGGACACCTGATGTAAGGGAGACCTCTGATGGGGACACCTGTTGTAAGGGGGCGCTCTGATGGGAACACCTGATGTAAGGGGGCACTCTGATGGGGACAGCTGATGTAAGAGGGTACTCTGATGGGACAGTTTATGTAAGGGGGCACTCTGATGGGACAGTTGATGTAAGGGGGCACTCTGATGGGACAGTTGATGTAAGGGGGCACTCTGATGGGGACAGTTGATGTAAGGGGGCACTCTGATGGGGACAGTTTATGTAAGGGGGCGCTCTGATGGGGACAGTTGATGTAAGGGGGCGCTCTGATGGGACAGTTTATGTAAGGGGGCACTCTGATGGGGACATTTGATGTAAGGGGGCACGCTGATGGGGACATGATGGGGACATTTGATGTAAGGGGGCACTCTGATGGGGACATTTGATGTAAAGGGGCACTCTGATGGGGATCCTGATATAAAAGGAGACTCTGAGAGGGACACCTACTATAAAGGGGTACAGATTCGGTATATCCATCCCAATCTAACTACAACCCAAGACATGTGAATGTTCCCTGCACACGTCTGTGTTGCCTCTATCTACCAATCAGACATTAGCGCACTGGATGAACAAGAGAAGACGGGTTCTCTGCATCTGTGCATCTTCATTATGCAATCTGACTTTCTTCCTGCACCCCATGCTTCCATGCCAACACGTGTGTATACTCCTCCCTACCTGCCTTCATATATACTGACTCACCCCTGACATCAGGGCAGGAGGGCTCTGCCTAAAAGGGGCCTAACACCTGATGACACCGTCTGCTGACTGCACCTGCCTGCACCCTTACCTAGTCTTCTTCTAGTCCAACCTAGATCAATACTTCATAAAATGGCTGACTGCACCTGCCTACACCCTTACCTAGTCTTCTTCTAGTCCAACCTAGATCAATACTTCAGAAAATGGCTGACTGCACCTGCCTGCACCCTTACCTAGTCTTCTTCTAGTCCAACCTAGATCAATACTTCAGAAAATGGATGAACTGAACCTGCCTGCACCCTTACCTAGTCTTCTTCTAGTCCAACCTAGATTAATACTTCAGAAAATGGCTGACTGCACCTGCCTGCACCCTTACCTAGTCTTCTTCTAGTCCAACCTAGATCAATACTTCAGAAAATGGCTGACTGCACCTGCCTGCACCCTTACCTAGTCTTCTTCTAGTCCAACCTAGATCAATACTTCAGAAAATGGATGAACTGCACCTGCCTGCACCCTTACCTAGTCTTCTTCTAGTCCAACCTAGATCAATACTTCAGAAAATGGCTGACTGCACCTGCCTGCACCCTTACCTAGTCTTCTTCTAGTCCAACCTAGATCAATACTTCAGAAAATGGCTGACTGCACCTACACCCTTACCTAGTCTTCTTCTAGTCCAACCTAGATCAATACTTCATAAAATGGCTGACTGCACCTGCCTGCACCCTTACCTAGTCTTCTTCTAGTCCAACCTAGATCAATACTTCAGAAAATGGCTGACTGCACCTACACCCTTACCTAGTCTTCTTCTAGTCCAACCTAGATCAATACTTCAGAAAATGGCTGACTGCACCTGCCTACACCCTTACCTAGTCTTCTTCTAGTCCAACCTAGATCAATACTTCAGAAAATGGATGAACTGCACCTGCCTGCACCCTTACCTAGTCTTCTTCTAGTCCAACCTAGATCAATACTTCAGAAAATGTCTGACTGCACCTACCTGCACCCTTACCTTGTCTTCTTCTAGTCTAACCTAGATCAATACTTCAGAAAATGGCTGACTGCACCTGCCTGCGCCCTTACCTCGTCTTCTTCTAGTCCAACCTAGATCAATACTTCAGAAAATGGATGAACTGCACCTGCCTACACCCTTACCTAGTCTTCTTCTAGTCCAACCTAGATCAATACTTCAGAAAATGGATGACTGCACCTGCCTGCACCCTTACCTAGTCTTCTTCTAGTCCAACCTAGATCAATACTTCAGAAAATGGCTGACTGCACCTACACCCTTACCTAGTCTTCTTCTAGTCCAACCTAGATCAATACTTCAGAAAATGTCTGACTGCACCTGCCTACACCCTTACCTAGTCTTCTTCTAGTCCAACCTAGATCAATACTTCAGAAAATGGCTGACTGCACCTGCCTACACCCTTACCTAGTCTTCTTCTAGTCCAACCTAGATCAATACTTCAGAAAATGGATGAACTGCACCTTCCTGCACCCTTACCTAGTCTTCTTCTAGTCCAACCTAGATCAATACTTCAGAAAATGGCTGACTGCACCTGCCTACACCCTTACCTAGTCTTCTTCTAGTCCATCCTAGATCAATACTTCAGAAAATGGATGACTGCACCTGCCTGCACCCTTACCTAGTCTTCTTCTAGTCCAACCTAGATCAATACTTCAGAAAATGTCTGACTGCACCTACCTGCACCCTTACCTAGTCTTCTTCTAGTCCAACCTAGATCAATACTTCAGAAAATGGCTGACTGCACCTACACCCTTACCTAGTCTTCTTCTAGTCCAACCTAGATCAATACTTCAGAAAATGTCTGACTGCACCTGCCTGCACCCTTACCTAGTCTTCTTCTAGTCCAACCTAGATCAATACTTCAGAAAATGTCTGACTGCACCTGCCTACACCCTTACCTAGTCTTCTTCTAGTCCAACCTAGATCAATACTTCAGAAAATGGATGAACTGCACCTTCCTGCACCCTTACCTAGTCTTCTTCTAGTCCAACCTAGATCAATACTTCAGAAAATGGCTGACTGCACCTGCCTACACCCTTACCTAGTCTTCTTCTAGTCCATCCTAGATCAATACTTCAGAAAATGGATGACTGCACCTGCCTGCACCCTTACCTAGTCTTCTTCTAGTCCAACCTAGATCAATACTTCAGAAAATGGATGAACTGCACCTACACCCTTACCTAGTCTTCTTCTAGTCCAACCTAGATCAATACTTCAGAAAATGGCTGAACTGCGTTTGCACTTAGGAACGGCTGCCTTATGATGATAAATGAAACCTGGCTTCACTCTCATCTATCTGATGCTTCCATGCAGTCTCCAGGTTGGACATCCTACCGTCAGGACAGAAACATGGATTGGGGAGGGGTCTTTGTATGCATGTTCATAGCGATCGGTGCACAGATAGTAAGATTTTAGATAATCAGCTATTGATTTCTTTGGTCTGTTTTGGATCTTATGTGTTTCAGGTTGGACTGTCCCTCCTGCTTTCTAGAGGCTTCTGGAACATAGGGGCGGAGAAAGTCATAAAGGCAGAATAATATTTTTTGAGTGCTAGCCAACCTTTGGGAAGGGTGGCCCAGGAGGTGGCTGATAAAAAGTGTAAACTCCAGAACAGCAGGGTCTTCCTGTTGATAGGATTCCACCAATCCAGGGGGTGGCTACAAGACAAATTGTTGCTCCTCAAGTTCCAAGCTGTGGCAGAGCTGGGGGGGGGGGGGGGGGGTCTGTACCTAAAGTTATCTTCAACACTCCAAGACTTCACCTGATGGATCCATTCTCCAAAGCCTCTCTACAAGGCGTCTGGAGGAAGCTGAATGGGCACAGCTGCTCCCTGGTTTCATAAGTACTTATTGCTTTGCAAGATCCTTGTGACTGAGTATTATTGGGATATGGAAGCCAAGTAATACTTCTTCCATGGGGTCCCTACCTCTGGCCTTCCCTGAGGCTTCATTCACACTTGAGTGCTTTGTAGCTTGAAGCTCAAAGCTTCTAAAAAGCTCAATGGTACCAGTTCACGCCTGATCACACAAACGGGCAGCATAGAGAACAATTGATTTTTTTTAAGTTTGAGCGTTTTTGGAGCTTCATGCTACAAAACACTCAAGTGTGAATGCAGCCTTAATCCCTTGAAGGGAACTGTATTCTGAAGTCTAGAAGAAGACTTGCCTCCAAGGAGTAGAGCACAGAGAAGAGAGTCCTCCCCGTCACAGCCTGGAGTATCCCGTACCCTGCACCCTCTCCCATTGTTTATGTCCTAGCTACAAACCATCTGCCTTTGGATTACAGATTCATTTGCAAACAGACCTCAGGTGGTCAAAATGGGACATTGGACCCCCCACGGGGTTGTGTGCTGAGCCCCCATCTTTAAATCCTACGATTGCACTCCATACTGTCGTACAAACAGCATTATTACATTTGCTGATGATGCTATGAGAGTCGGTTGCATTCTAGGAACGGACGAGGTATCCTATAGAGCAGAGGTTGGTGAGGTAGATGAGTGGTGGGCGACAAAGTTCCTCGAATACAAATAGTTCCTCAAATACATATAGTCCCTGGAATACATATAGTCCCTCAAATACAAATAGTTCATAGAATACATATAGTCCCTCGAATACAAATAGTTCCTCGAATACAAATAGTTCCTCGAATACAAATAGTCCCTGGAATACAAATAGTCCCTGGAATACAAATAGTCCCTCCAATACAAATAGTTCCTCGAATACAAATAGTCCCTCGAATACAAATAGTCCCTCAAATACAAAGAAAACAAAAGAGCCAATTTCAGAAAACATGAGAATGCAATGGAGCATCTTTTTATCAAGGGTACAGGAGGACTTTGCAACTGACAAGTAAAGGCGCCAAGATTGCAAGTCCTCTCCTCGTTCCTGTTCTTTTGCTAGAGCACTATCCCTCCTGCTGAGGCTGAACCCTCCTCCATATTGTGCCCCACTCCATGTTTGGGCCCTCCACACAACATTCTTGGCCATTGACCTTTATATCTCCAAGGAAGGAATGTCCACACATGAATAGGGTTGCTACACTTTACCAATGGTACTCAGAAAATGGCCGAGCAGTCCCATCACATTGGCATACATTGCGGAGTCTCATGACAATACATAAGGAATCACATTTAATGGACGGTCTGCAGCAGTCACATGTGACTTTAAAAATCCATTTCCCTCTAACAATCTCTCCTTGCACCCAAGGGGAGTAGTACTCACAGGACTGGAATCTCTGTCGGCACCTTCTCCATAGGTACACCTCTCCGATGACCCTGCAGGGGAATAGCCTCACTCAGGGAACCCTGGGCCTGGCCTAAAAGGTCTTTTACAACCTGCCCTAGCTCCAACCTCCAAAAGGGTCAGGAAGTCTACAGCCGGCTACCTTGGGTGTGGGTCTACTCCTCCCCGGACTCCAGCTCTGTCCAGGGCCTCCACATGCTGGTTACATCTGATCTGGTGTGGAGTCCTTGGCTCCCATGCCCCAAGTGTACTAATGGTCTACCCAACCTGACAATCCCATGACACCACTGCAGGAGGGCTCTATCTAAAAGGGGCCCATCACCTGATGACACGGCTTTCTGCAACCAGACACTATTCTGGAACAGAGCCACCCAATGGCAGACTAACTGCAACTGCCTACAGGGGTGATTGTGTAGAGAGAGTCTCTGTCTTCCTGTTTCTTGGGGTATATATTTCTGAAAATCTTTCATGGTCTGCAAAAGTACACGCAATTACAGAAGAATCTCACCAACGTTTATACTTCCTGACCAAAGGCGGACTGACCATTCGAGCACTCGGGCACTGCCTGAGGGCCTGGGGTCAGTAGGGGGCCCCATGAGATGCCCCTGGTACCTTTGTTTGGCTTTTTCATAGGCTTTTTTAGTGTGGGTGAGGACATAGGGGCTCCATGATCCCCTATTGCCCGGGGGCCCCATGAGTTGTCAGTCTGCCCCTGTTCCTGAGGTAACTTAGGAAAAATGGTTTAGAGGGGAACATATTAAAAACGTCTCAAACCAGCATCCAAGTTGCTAGATCGTCATCCCCCTGTTTCCCGGTGCTTCTGTGTTGCTGAATTCTTGGATTTCCCATTGCTGATTTAGCTCACCCTTGGACCTGTCTTGGCTTCTCTCCTGGCTCTGACCCCAGCTTATTCCAATAGACTACGATTACTGCCTGCTCCTTGTGTATGACCTCCGCCAGATCTTGACCACGCTTCGGCTTCTGTTCCTGACTCACCTACTGTGCATGATCCTGGCTCTGGTTCCTAACTCCGCCTCCTGTTCTGCTCACTTATCAAGATCCGCCTGTGCATCTAGAGTTCCTCCTGTCCTCCTGGTACCATGTCATGGTCAAGACTTCACCTGCCCATCTAGAGTGTCTACTGCCCTGCTGACACCACTGCAAGGTCAAGTCCCTTTCGGGTGCCTCATCCACTCTGTTCATCAGGCAACGTCGCAGCTGGCAACCTGTGCTTCTTTGGAGGCAGCATTTCCTCTCTCCACCTTCAGGGGTACTCTATACTTAGCTGCAAGGGAAGCCCTCTTGTCACTTCGGCCTGGGACCCGGTACGTGACCCTGGGGTATTTCGGGGATATTTCCATGGATAAGACCAATTTGTAGGCAGGTGCAGTTTGTTTTTTCCACTGCAGGTGGCGCTCCACCGGAGCGGCTCTGCAGCTGGAAAGGAAGTCATGAGGAACTTGGTTCCTCTATGGCAAGGGTGTCAAACTTGTGGCCCTCCAGCTGTTGCCAAACTACAAGTCCCATCATGCTGCTGTCTTTGGGAGTCATGCTTGTAACAGTCAATCTTGCAATGCCTCATGGGACTTGTAGTTTGGCAACAACTGGAGGGCTCCAGTTGGACACCCGTGCTCTATGGTTTCCTGGGACACTGGGGAAGCAATCCGGTTGAATGCTGTTGGCCCATGTGACTCAAGCAGCCATCTGTGGTGAGGGAGAGCCTACCTAAGACCCTCACTCCCGTGTTTTGGCTCACTTGTTTGAGTGGGTAGTGCAGGGAAAGGTACCCAGCCTGTGAGGGACAGAACTAGCGGTAGGGAAGGCTTCCTGACGAGGTGGAAAAGCATCTCTTCTGGACATCTTCCAGACTGGGCACGAAACAGCCAGGCCAGATCCTGCCTCTGTCTACAGATGCTGTTAGATCAGCTGGAACCCGCTCCGTTCCCATTGCTGAAACTGTGAGTGCACTTGCTTGGGCAGTCTTCCCACCGGGTTTGTTGTGAACTGTTGCTGCATGACTTCAATACAAGTTCATTATTGCACCTGACTTATTGCAACTGGACCATGCTGCACCCCACCTACAAATTCCCCATAGCAGGGGTCAACATTTGAACTTATTACTCCGCTAAACATTCTTTTAACTTTTCGATTTTATTAAGAAATATGTTTTTTTTCATCTTTATGTTTGGTATATACGTTTTCTATTTACCGAATAGTCCCACTGTCCCTTTCTTTCAGTGATGATATGAACATTCGTGGATGTGGTGCAACCATCTTGGAGGCCAGCCGTTCATAGAGCTTCGTCAGTAAGTGCCGCTTTGTGTTCTGTGAACTGTCTCCTGTCTGGCCGACGGCAACCACTTCCCACATCCAGCGGCAGCAGAAGTCTATTTTAGACCGGAGAAGTGCGAACTTGTAGATTTCGATCATAACTCAGTTTCCTCCATTTCCTTTCGTCGAGGTTCCAGTAGAATTTTCCTAATTTTGCAAGTCCCCTGATGTTCTGCTTGACTTTAATACTTTGCTGAACAGTCTGCTGAGCCTGGTGCGGATTTGCTTAGTTTTGATTCCATAAATGATGGGGTTAATCACGGGGGAAAACAGGAGATATATATTCCCAAACAGGACATGAAGATTGGGGGCTGTGCTACTTGGAAATCGGTGCACTACAGCAATGCCAATGAAGCCCATGTAGAAGACGATGACAGCACATATATGGGAGACACACGTACTGGTGGCCTTCAGACTGGCCTCGGCCACCACACTAACCACCATTTTTAAAAGTAGTAGATACGAGATGATGATGAACAGAAAGTCGATGCCTACGGTTGAGAGGGCAATAAACAGGCCATAGACGATATTAATCCTTATGTCAGCACAGGCTAACTTCATGACCTCTTGGTGGAGGCAGTAGGAATGAGTCAAAAAATTGTTCCTAAACAAGGGAAACCTTTTAATAATCAACGGTAGAGGAATCATCCCAGCTGCCCCCCTGGTTATAATGACCAAGGTGATATTTTTGATGGTCTTGTGGGTTAAAATGGAAGAATATCTAAGAGGGTGACAAATTGCCACATATCGGTCTATAGCCATTGCCACCAGTATCCCGGACTCCAGGGCAGACAGGAAATGGATGGAGAACATCTGAGTCAGACACATGTCAAAGATGATCTTCCGGTTATCAAACCAGAAGATCCAAAGCATTTTGGGCATGACTGTAGTGGCTATCAAGAGGTCCAATACTGACAGCATGAAAAGGAAGATGAACATGGGCTCATGAAGCGTTTGGTCCGCCTTAATGACACAGAGAATGGTGAAGTTCCCAAGGATAGCAACAATATACAGTAAGACGAGCGGAAAACCAAACCAGAAATGGAAGTCATCGAGATTTGGTATCCCGCTGAGAGTGAAATCATTGATACTGCTGCATGTTGAGTTGAGTGACTCCATGACCTGTGTGCCATCACGTCCCATCACAGGTGGTTCCATACTGACCCGTGTGCCGAGACGTCCAATCTCAGATGGATCCATGCTGACCTGTGTTCCACCACCTTCAATCACCAGAGCCTCATCATCTCCTGAAACAGAAATAACGCATCATTTAGAGGAAGCTCGATACATCATTTACTCACTGGAAAACATTTTGTGCTGAATATTTTTGTAGACACCCTGTGTTGTGAATATGGATGACCAAAGTCGAGAACCCTCTTTTACCCCAAATTTCTGTGAAATTCTGAAGATTTTGATGACATTTTTCCATTTTGATGAAATGCGATAGTCAACGGGGAAGTCGAAATGAAGGTGGTTTCTAAAGCCCAAACTCCTTTGTTTAGCTTTGGATAAAGTAGGGGAGGGTCCCAATAGGGAATTTATCTTCACTTCATGTCCCCCAGATATATCAGGAAATGCCTTCATAGTGAGGGAAATCCTCTCTTAGACAGTTGTCACTAGAACAAATGGCCCCATTGTAAGATTGAATGTCTACTCCTGTCCTGGGGTATTGGCGGAAGATATACTGTACTGTGGGGGTGTACTGGGAAGGTCTGTACTGGGGGGAAATCTGTACTGGGGGGAGCAATATTGGAGATAGGGGATCTGCACTGGGGAGAGCTCTACTCTGGGAGGCAGATCTATACTGGGGGAAGATCTGTAATGGGGTGAATAGATCTGTGTTTGGGGGGAATCTGTACTGAGGTTGGCTCTCTACTGGTGGGTAGATCTGTATTGTTGGAAAGAATATGCACTGAGGGGGAGATCTTTACTGGGGGGAAGATCTGTACTTGGGGAGAGCTGTACTGTGAGGGAATAATATATACTGGGGGGTGGGGAGATATATACTGGGGTAGGAGCTGCACCGGGGAGAGATATGTATGGGAGGGTCTGTATGGGGAAGAGATCTGTACTGGGGAGGTCTTTACTGAGGAGAATCTATACTGGGTGGATCAGTACTGAGGGAGTGTTGAACTGGGGGGATCTGTACTGGGGGAAGGGATCTTTACTAGTAGGAGGGGGATAATCTGTACTGGAGGAGATCTGTACTGAGGGAAATCTGTGCTGGGGGAGTGTTGTACTGGGGAGATATGTACTGGGGGAAGGGATCTTTACTAGTAGGAGGGGGAGAATCTGTACTGGGGGAGATCTGTACTGAGGGGAATCTGTACTGGGGGAGTGTTGTACAGGGGACATATGTACTGGGGGAACAGGGGCAAACTGAACATTTGGGAACTCGGGCACTGCCCGAGGGCCCGGGTTCAGTAGGGGGCCCCATGAGATGCCCCTGGTACCTTTCATAGACTTTTTTGGGTGTGGTTTAAGTGTGGGCAAGGACACAGGGGCCCCATGATCCCCTATTGCCCGGGGGCCCCATGAGTTATCAGTCCGCCCCAGGGGGTAAAGGGATATTTATTAGTAGTAGGAGGAGAATCTGTACTGGGGGAGAACTTTACTGAGGGGAATCTGTACTGGGGGAGTGTTGAACTGAGAAGAATGTGTACTGGGGGAGTGTTGAACTGGAGGGATCTGTACTGGGGGAGTGTTTAACTGGGGGGATCTGTACTGGGGGAGTGTTGAACTGAGAAGAATGTGTACTGGGGGAGTGTTGAACTGGGGGGATCTGTACTGGGGGAGTGTTGAACTGGGGGGATCTGTACTGGGGGAGTGTTGAACTGGGGGGATCTGTACTGGGGGAGTGTTGAACTGGGGGGATCTGTATTGAGAGAAGGGATCTTTACTGGTAGGAGGGAGATAATCTGTCCTGGGGAGATCTGTACTGAGGGGAATGTGTACTGGGGGAGTGTTGTGCTGGGGAGATATGTACTGGGGGAAGGGATCTTTACTGGTAGGAGGGGGATAATCTGTCCTGGGGAGATCTGTACTGAGGGGAATCTGTACTGGGGGAGTGTTGTACTGGGGAGATATGTACTGGGGGAAGGGATCTTTACTGGTAGGAGGGGGATAATCTGTCCTGGGGAGATCTGTACTGAGGGGAATCTGTACTGGGGGAGTGTTGTACTGGGGAGATATGTACTGGGGGAAGGGATCTTTACTAGTAGTAGGAGGATAATCTGTACTGGGGGAGATTTTACTGAGGGGAATCTGTACTGGGGGAGTGTTGAACTGAGGAGATCTATACTGGGGGAAGGGATCTTTACTAGTAGTAGGAGGGGGATAATCTGTACTGGTGGAGATCTTTACTGAGGGGAATCTGTACTAGTGGAGTGTTGAACTGAAGCAAATGTATACTGGAGGAGTGTTGAACTGGGGGGAATCTGTAATAGTGGAGTGTTGAATTGAAGGGAATCTGTACTGGGGGAGATCTGTACTGGGGGAGTGTTGAACTGAGGGGATCTGTACTGGGGGAAGGGATCTTTACTAGTAGGAGGTGGAGAATCTGTACTGGGGGAGATCTGTACTGAGGGGAATTTGTACTGGGGGAGTGTTGAGCTGAGGGGAATCTGTACTAGTGGAGTGTTGAACTGAAGGGAATCTGTACTGGGGAAGTATTGAACTGGGGGGATCTGTACTGGGGGAAGGGATCTTTACTAGTAGGAGGGGGATAATCTGTACTGGGGGAGATCTGTACTGAGGGGAATCAATACTGGGGGAGTGTTGTACTGGGGAGATATGTACTGAGGGGAAGGGATCTTTATTAGTAGTAGGAGGAGAATCTGTACTGTACATGTACTTTGTGTACTGACCTCCTGACCCCTGCAGTCTGTGCGTTACATGCTCCTGACCCCTGCAGTCTGGGAGTTACATGCTCCCGACCCCTGCAGTCTGTGAGTTACATGCTCCCGACCCCTGCAGTCTGTGAGTTGCATGCTCCTGACCCCTGCAGTCTGTGAGTTACATGCTCCTGACCCCTGCAGTCTGTGAGTTACACGCTCCTGACCCCTGCAGTCTGTGCGTTACATGCTCCTGACCCCTGCAGTCTGTGCGTTACATGCTCCTGACCCCTGCAGTCTGTGCGTTACATGCTCCTGACCCCTGCAGTCTGTGCGTTACATGCTCCTGACCCCTGCAGTCTGTGCGTTACATGCTCCTGACCCCTGCAGTCTGTGCGTTACATGCTCCTGACCCCTGCAGTCTGTGAGTTACATGCTCCTGACCCCTGCAGTCTGTGAGTTACATGCTCCCGACCCCTGCAGTCTGTGAGTTACATGCTCCCGACCCCTGCAGTCTGTGAGTTACATGCTCCTGACCCCTGAAGTCTGTGTATTACATGCTCCTGGCTCCTGCACTCTGTGTGTTACATGCTCCTGACCCCTGCAGTCTGTGTATTACATGCTCCTGACCCCTGCAGTCTGTGTATTACATGCTCCTGACCCCTGCAGTCTGTGTGTTACATGCTCCTGACCCCTGCAGTCTGTGAGTTACATGCTCCCGACCCCTGCAATCTGTGAGTTACATGCTCCCGACCCCTGAAGTCTGTGTATTACATGCTCCTGACCCCTGCAGTCTGTGTATTACATGCTCCCGACCCCTGCAGTCTGTGAGTTACACGCTCCTGACCCCTGCAGTCTGTGCGTTACATGCTCCTGACCCCTGCAGTCTGTGTGTTACATGCTCCTGACCCCTGCAGTCTGTGTATTACATGCTCCTGACCCCTGCAGTCTGTGAGTTACATGCTCCTGACCCCTGCAGTCTGTGAGTTACATGCTCCTGACCCCTGCAGTCTGTGTATTACATGCTCCTGACCCCTGCACTCTGTGAGTTACATGCTCCTGACCCCTGCAGTCTGTGAGTTACATGCTCCTGACCCCTGCAGTCTGTGAGTTACATGCTCCTGACCCCTGCAGTCTGTGAGTTAGATGCCCCTGACCCCTGCAGTCTGTGAGTTACATGCTCCTGACCCCTGCAGTCTGTGAGTTACATGCTCCTGACCCCTGCAGTCTGTGAGTTACATGCTCCTGACCCCTGCAGTCTGTGTATTACATGCTCCTGACCCCTGCAGTCTGTGAGTTACATGCTCCTGACCCCTGCAGTCTGTGTATTACATGCCCCTGACCCCTGCAGTCTGTGAGTTACATGCTCCCGACCCCTGCAGTCTGTGAGTTACATGCTCCTGACCCCTGCAGTCTGTGAGTTACATGCTCCTGACCCCTGCAGTCTGTGTATTACATGCTCCTGACCCCTGCAGTCTGTGTATTACATGCTCCTGACCCCTGCAGTCTGTGTATTACATGCTCCTGACCCCTGCAGTCTGTGAGTTACATGCTCCTGACCCCTGCAGTCTGTGAGTTACATGCTCCTGACCCCTGCAGTCTGTGTATTACATGCTCCTGACCCCTGCAGTCTGTGTATTACATGCTCCTGACCCTGCAGTCTGTGTATTACATGCTCCTGACCCCTGCAGTCTGTGTATTACATGCTCCTGACCCCTGCAGTCTGTGAGTTACATGCTCCTGACCCCTGCAGTCTGTGAGTTACATGCTCCTGACCCCTGCAGTCTGTGCGTTACATGCTCCTGACCCCTGCAGTCTGTGTATTACATGCTCCTGACCTCTGCAGTCTGTGTATTACATGCTCCTGACCCCTGCAGTCTGTGTATTACATGCTCCTGACCCCTGCAGTCTGTGTATTACATGCTCCAGACCCTTGACAGTAATCAAAGAAAAATTTTTGTATTCAAAGGCTTACAGTGTACACAGTCAAGTTTTAAGCTCCTCCCACCATTGGTGCGATTGTGCCGTGTGCCAAATCATTTTTCTTGAGGAACAAAATCTGTACAGCCCTGGTCATTAGTATGTTGTAGACACAATAAATAGAAGAAGACTGTGGCCTCCATGGAGTATTGGGGACATTCTTGTGCTCCCTTGCATTGGTGCTCCGTGGGAGGACGGAAGCCTCCTTAGATAGGTGGCCTTTGGGAGGAATGATGAGCAATGTGATCGCTCATATTATCATTTGATTAGGTTAGTACTTATCTTGGAGAAAACGAGGAGAAGCTCCACCGGTCCCAGGCCACTGAATTTGGCCCCAAAAATGATGGAGGCACCACTGGGTAGAGAGCCTATCCCCCGCTACTTATGGCCATTTTTGGACCCATATCGGAGATCCTTGGTGTGCCGGTGACATTCCTCTCCCTGGGGAGATTCACCCCCTCTACTTGTGGTAGGGTTGGAAGTTTGCCTACTAGCGGACAGGTTAGAAACCAACAGCCACCTTGGCAGAACTTCACATACTCAGTTCCTAAGGCATTATCCTCTTCATGCCGGGACTTGAAGGACACTGTAGTCATGACCTCTCACTCTCAGCACCCAGGGAATGCAGAGCACGTCCCGTTCTCCACCAGCCCTCTGTGTCTTCCCCAGACACACATTCCCTGAATATTAGTATTTACTCTGATAATGAATTCACTACGAGTGATAGGCACACCCCATGGGAAGATACTGCGAGGCCTTGCTCTTGTGACTCTCCAGGCCAGGACTTTAGACAAGCTGCGAGGCCAGGGACATGAAGTGCACCTATCTCCTCACCTACCAGGGCTTCCATCACCTGCCACACCTGACTGTCCACTATATATTGTAATGTGTTCCAACCTTGATAGTTATGTGTGTCCCCTCTTGTACTTAACTGGAAGGGTTGTCCAGGAACAAATGTTCTACAGCAGCACAAGGCTACCTGGAGGTTCAACCCGATGGCTGAATACCATACACACATGGACGTGGATTTGGCTGAGGTAGGATGACTGGACTGCTGAACTTCCCTTGAGGTTACATAGGCAAAGATGCATTGAGGACAAAGTGTGGCCCATCCCTGAGATGGAGAATGTCCATAGCAACAAAGTCCATAAATCTCGGTTTCCCTGGAGAACAAGTCTATGCTCGTGAAACGGCGACAGATCTCGGGACCAAAGATTTCCCCTCGGAGATGGTTTAAAAGCCCCTACAGGCCATCAGTACAGAACTAACCCTGAATAATGAAGAAGATACGTAATACACGACACAATCATTGTACTCTGACACAGACGCCCCAGACGGGCACGCTGGTGTTATGTGCGCATGGATATTGTACAGCGCCGAGCAAACTGTTGGCGCCATAAATCCTCTATAATAATAATGTACGCGGAGGTGGGGAGCTAACATGGATGGGGGTTGTTACATTTATTTCACTGAACATTGGGGGGTTTATCCTTTTTCACATCACAAGAGGGCTGAGAAGGGGGATATGATAGCACATTACACTGGAGGCAGCAAATACACCACTTCTTCCTCCACTGCCATCCACTGCCACTACCACTTCCTCCTCCACCTCTGCTACCACTTCCTCCTCCACTGCCACTACCACTTCCTCCTCCACTGCCACTACCACTTCTTCCTCCACTGCCATCCACTGCCACTACCACTTCCTCCTCCACTGCCACTACCACTTCCTCCTCCACTGCCACTACCACTTCCTCCTCCACCTCTGCTACCACTTCTTCCTCCACTGCCACTACCACTTCCTCCTCCACCTCTGCTACCACTTCTTCCTCCACTGCCACTACCACTTCCTCCTCCACCTCTGCTACCACTTCTTCCTCCACTTCTTCCTCCACTGCCACTACCACTTCCTATTCCACTGCCGCTGCCACTACCACTTCCTCCTCCACCTCTGCTACCACTTCTTCCTCCACTGCCACTACCACTTCCTCCTCCATTTCTTCCTCCGTTGTCACTACCACTTCCTCCTCCACCTCTGCTACCACTTCTTCCTCCACTTCTTCCTCCACTGCCACTACCACTTTCTCCTCCACTGCCGCTGCCACTTCTTCCTTCACTGCCATCCACTGCCACTACCTCTTCTACTGCCGCTATCACTTCCTCCTCCACCTCTGCTACCACTTCTTCCCCCACCATCACTACCACTTTCTCCTCCACTGCCGCTGCCACTTCTTCCTTCACTGCCATCCACTGCAACTACCACTTCCTCTTCCACTGCCGCTATCACTTACTCCTCCACCTCTGCTACCATTTCTTCCCCCACCATCACTATCACTTCTCCCTCCACTGCCTCTACCATGTGATCTGTTCTTGCTCCATAAAATGCTCTGCTACCACCTCTTCCTCCACTTCTTCCTCCACTGCCGCTACTTCTTCCTACACTGCTATTATCAATTCTTCCTCCACTGCCGTTACCATTTCTTCCTCCACTGCCATCCACTGCCACTACCATTTCTTCCTCCACTGCCACTACCACTTCTTCCTCCACTGCCATTGCCACTACCTCCTCCACTGCCACTACCACTTCTTCCTCCACTGCCATTCACTGCCACTACCACTTCTCCCACCACTGCTGTTACCATTACTTCGTCCACAGCCACTACCACTTCTTCCACCACTGCCGTTAGCATTACTTCCTTTACTGCCATCCACTGACACTTCCTCTTCTTCCTCCACTGCAGCAACCACTTTTTCCTCCACTGGCACTACCCTAACCCTCTACTGCCACTACCACTTCTTCCACCACCACAACCGTGTCTTCCTCCACCTCCGCTATCACTTCTCCCTCCACTGCCTCTACCATGTGATCTGTTCTTGTTCCATAAAATGCTCAGCTACCACTTATTCCTCCACTGCTACTCCCATTTCTTCCTCCACAGTGCTACCACTTCTTCCATCCCTCACCTGTGTCAGTCATCCCCCCTCACCTGTGTCAGGTATCTCCCCTTACCTGTGTCAGTTATCTCCCCTCACCTGTGTCAGTTATCTCAGTGCAGTCTCTCTTCTCTCTCTCTGGCAGGTCTGGGATCTCCTCATTGATGGATCCCCTCACCCGTGTCAGGTATCTCCCCTCACCCGTGTCAGGTATCTCCTCTCACCCCTCACCTGTGTCAGTCATCTCCCCTCACCTGTGTCAGTTATCTCCCCTCACCTGTGTCAGTTATCTCCCCTCACCTGTGTCAGTTATCTCAGTGCAGTCTCTCTTCTCTCTCTCTCTCTCTCTGGCAGGTCTGGGATCTCCTCATTGATGGATCCCCCCACCCGTGTCAGGTATCTCCCCTCACCCGTGTCAGGTATCTCCTCTCACCCCTCACCTGTGTCAGTCATCTCCCCTCACCTGTGTCAGTTATCTCCCCTCACCTGTGTCAGTTATCTCCCCTCACCTGTGTCAGTTATCTCAGTGCAGTCTCTCTTCTCTCTCTCTCTCTCTCTGGCAGGTCTGGGATCTCCTCATTGATGGATCCCCTCACCCGTGTCAGGTATCTCCCCTCACCCGTGTCAGGTATCTCCCCTCACCCGTGTCAGGTATCTCCTCTCACCCCTCACCTGTGTCAGTCATCTCCCCTCACCTGTGTCAGTTATCTCCCCTCACCTGTGTCAGTTATCTCCCCTCACCTGTGTCAGTTATCTCAGTGCAGTCTCTCTCTCTCTCTCTCCGGCAGGTCTGGGATCTCCTCATTGATGGATCATTTATAGGGAATGTTGGGATCCCGGAGGACTCTGTTGTCTCTGTGGGGAGATCAGGGGACTCTGCTGGTAATCATGACTTCCTCTGCTCATTATGGAGTGTTGGGGTCTCCAGAGAAAGATGTTTGTGTTTGAATCAAGTAATACCTGATATTGGTACACAGATTGTGGTGGCCTGCGCCCAAACAAACAGCGACTACCTCCTGTTCTCTGAATATCAGTCCACCATCCTATCACACAGGTTTAGGATCAGCCATGGTGGGGCAGAAAATTCCGACCAGAGCCGGACTGCCCAACAATAGACATCAGTGACCCCTCCAGGATGTTTCTTGACTGCTGGAAGAAACCAGAGCACCCCTTTAGGGTAGTCTGGCCCCCTTTATATGTCCATTTTTGTGGCCCCCCCATTGCAGGTATTAAACCAGAATTTAGCTAAAGGAGAAAAAAAAATGAATGACCCAATAAAAGAAATAATAAAAAATCCAGCTGGTGTTATTTAACGTACTTCCTCTGAGCCCAGGTCATCATGGACTCTACAGGAACATTATATACGTAGAAAAGTGTGGGAGATGTTTTCTTAATGTTCCACTTTAGCTGTTCCTGATCCGTAGGTATTGAAAGTTTCCCCTGGAAAATACTGCAGGTGGAGATGAAGATCGGCTGTAAGTCCCACAAACTCCTCTTCCGGATCATCATATCCAGTTCTTAACATCTACATGTTATGTTTCTCCATGGTCTGCCCCAGGGGCGGACTGACAACTCATGGGGCCCCCGGGCAAAAGGGGATCAAGGGGCCCCTGTGTCCTTGCCCAAACTCAAAAAGCATATGAAAAAGGTACCAGGGGCATCTCATGGGGCCCCCTACTGACCCCGGGCCCTCGGGCAGTGCCCGAGTTGCCAAATGGTCAGTCCGCCCCTGGTCTGCTCATGACCAGGCCAAGGAGGTGCTTCAGGTTCCAATGAAAAAAGTGTTAGAAAGAATCTATATAATTGGAGTGTCTTACAGGTTGGCATATGAGGGGATTTCTCAGACTTCTTCAACCCGAGGGGCCCTCAGCATCGCCACCCAACATGCGTGTGGGGAGGTGCAGTGTGGCACGGTGGCAGTGTTTGGTTGCAGTAAAACTTGAAACTTGTATGGAGCAGAATGTCAACAAACACGGCAGCAGGAGAATGCTGCTTAGGGGAATGACTCAGTTCAAAGCAGTCAAAGACATTGCTGAGGAGAAGTGCAGACAGTGTCTGTTCCAGTGCGGTCTGGCCGGTCCAGTCCCAAGAAGTGAGCTTTCTTCCAGAATAGTGAGTCCCTAGCCTTTCCCTCCTTGCCAGGAACCTTTCCCTACCGCTAGTCACTTTCCTTAACCCCTTGGCGCCGGCGCCTCCCGGCCCTTTAAGGGTTTCAGAAGCCGGGAGGTGGGGCGGGGTTTTAGGCTCATGTGACCACTGTGATTTGCCGTCACGGCGGTCACATTATCAGGAAAGGTCTCGGTCAAAAGAGGAGATCGGGACCTTTCCGTGAGTACCGGACTTGTGTGCTGGGAGCGTGAGCCCTCAGCACATTTGTTTTTCTAAATTGCACGCGAATATGCGGCTGCTCGGCGTCAAGGCCCAGACAACGGGAGGCCGCACATTTGTGTGCGGCCGGCTCCAAGAGGTTAACAAGCAAGGTCTCTGTCCTTCCACTAGCCACAAGCAAAATGCACACCAAAACCCAAGGGCATGGACCTATGTAGACCCTGCTGGCCCAAGATGGCCACCAAGGGTCACATGGCTGCAGCGTAGCCAACCAGAACGCTTCTCCGTTGACCCAGGAAACCATAGAGAAGTGGTGTCTTCCCTTAGCTTCCTATCCAGACTGAGCACCACCTACAGAGGAGAAAACAGACTGCACCTGGCTACACATGCATTTGCTCCTTCTCTACTTCTCCAGGGCTTTTCACTGCCTTTACAATTTTGATTGAACTTCCCCACCATCTTGGATGACTTCCTGTGATGTAATGACTACACATCTCCACACTAAGAGACCCCATTAATCTCGATATTGTGACAGTGTGAGGCCCTAAGAAATAGATATGTAAAGTAAACCGTATTCTCAAAGACTCCAATGTGCATCTTGTGAGCAGAGAAAGCTGTGTTTCTCTGGGTTTTGTAATCCCATATCGGGGCCTGGAGTTTGAAAGTTCCAAAGTGTCTTGGGTTGGATGGAACCTTCAATCCTAAGTCCGGATTTTACGAGACACCTGCTTCCTCTGTGAGTATACGGGTGCGCAGAGTCATTATGAAGAAGGTCTGGGAGCTCAGGACGGTTGCAGTTGGACCCCATGTTGGAAGAACCTCTTGCCCATAGGCCTGGGAAAGTCAGGGCACCTATGAGAGACTGGGAAAGCTGAGGTGACCAGTGAGCCCAGGGGGGGCTGGAATTCAGGGTGTTGGGGAAACCCTACTGTCAGGGTCCTGTCCACGGCAGTTCTGGAAGATCTGGCATTTCTGTCAATAGTCTACATGGCCGCAGAAGTACACATCAGCCTCAGTCTGGTGCCAGACGGCATTTATAATGAGTATCATCACTTCCTCTAGTTGCTGGATGATCTCTAGCTCCCCGTGCCCTGTTCCTGTTTCCTGTGATCCTGACCTGTGATTTCCTGTTACCGACTCGGATTGCTCCTGGACCTGTCTACTCTGCTTTACCCCTGATCTGACCTTGGCTTGACTTACGGATACTCTCTCTCTCTCCTCTGTGTATGACCTCGGCTATCCCATCTGACTACGTCTGCTCTGATTCCCACCCAGTACCTGACCTTGGCTTGAACCGGCTGCCCAGTAAACATCCAAATTCCAGGAGGGCTTGCATACCACGCACAGGCGCCTCCTGTCTGCAGACCCATCTCCGTGCACCAGCTGTGCTTCTGAGTGGACCACCAACCAGCATTCCTACAGGCGACCTGTGCCTGACTCCCGCTGTCCCACTCTCAGGGGAGTCCGGAACTTAGCCGCAAGGGAAGCCCTCTCTCCATTGGCCTCCATCACCAGGTACGTGATACCTATCAGGAGGCCAGGATTGGATCCGTACATCAAGGTGGTGAGGGAGCATGAGGGACCTATGATCAGGGAGACCATTGCTGACAGCAGCAGAGCTGTTGAAGTGTAGCCAGGTGGGCTAGCATTTTTTATTTTCATATTTGCTGGAGAAGAGCCCCTGTGTAGGCAACCTGATGCAAACGCTTTTCATTCACATTCCTTAACATAAAAGTGGTCTCCCGTGTCCTAAATACAGATTTGACTGACATGGACTCACTTTAAAAAGCCCTCACCACCTCTGAGCTAACCATCTCCATATCACCATATGTACATGGGTGGTTGACTGCTTGAATTAGTAAAGAATCAGATGATGAACAAACCCCAAAAACATTTTAAAGAAGAGTCAGACAAAGAAGGAAGCTTTAAAAGGTGATGAACCTTTACATGAGACTAACTCGGTGAATGAATCACATTTTATTGTATTTGGTGGTCAAACCCTGGCTGAGGAAGAGTGTTCCTGGGTCCAGTCCTGCTGGAGGAGACCCCTGGAGGTGCCATCTAGGAGACATTAAGATCCCAGCTGAAGCATTAGCTGAGGGTCCTATTCGCAAAGCCTAGTCTTGGAGTCTGTTTGGACCTGGAGAAGCTCACCGGAGAAAGCCAGGAGGAAGTTGGGAGGAAGGAGACCGGTTGTCCTATGGTGAAGTGAGTATTTCCCTCACTGAGGAGTACCTAGTGGACAGGGCTGCTGTTAGAAACCAAGGGGCCCCATACACCCAACCTGACAGTCCCCCCCCAGATGCCAATGGAAAGAAGAAGAGAAGAGGCCGGCAGCACTGCAGGGGTGGGGCACACAGGGGGGCCTGGGCAGCAGGGGGAAACGTATGGTGAACAGGGAAGGTGATTGGGTGCAGCGGGAGGCAATTACTGGAACTCATCCTCTGTATGGCTCTCTCTGCATCAGCTGAAACCCAACAGGAGGGAGAGGAGAAGAAGCCGGATTTCAGCTGCTGCAGAGAAAGCCGCACAGAGGATCGGTTCCAGTAACTACCCCCCCGCCATGCCAATCACCCTCCTTACCCACATCCCATTCACCCTGGGCCCCTCCTGCTGGCTTGGGCCCCATACAGGAGGACTGGTGGTATCCCTTTATCCATGGACCTGCTAATGGATATTGGAAGGAGGCAACTGATGATCCTTTGACTGTGTAGATAACCCCAGTGCTGGAAATTGGTGACTGTGTGCAGCTTTTGGTCTTCTGGGAAAAGTCCTAGTCACCTTCCAGCACAGATGTAGTACCTGCCTAGTTTAGCTAGGGGGAGCTAGTGTTTAGTGGTTAGTGAGGAAGGCTGAGCAGCAACCTGGGTGTAATAGCCAGAAGGTCAAAACTTGGTCAGGAACTGAGAGGCTCTGCAGGCCAGCCCTTCTGGAATTCCCCCCTGCTCTAGGGCTTTGGAGGAAGGCCTTAGAGCCTTTTCTCCCTCACTGAAGAGTGCCGGTGAGGGAGAAAAGGCTCACAATGCCACAGGATCACCGGCTGCCTTCTTCTGATATCTGCCGGCACTCTTCAGTGACGGAGAAAACATTGACAATGCCACAGGATCTCCGGTTGCCTCCTTCTGATATCTGCCGGCACTCTTCAGTGAGGGAGAAAAGGCTCACAATGCCACAGGATCACCGGCTGACTCCTTCCGATATCTGCCGGCACTCTTCAGTGAAGGAGAAAAGGCTCACAATGCCACAGGATCACCGGCTGACTCCTTCCGATATCTGCCGTGACTCTTCAGTGAAGGAGAAAAGGCCCACAATGCCACAGGATCACCGGTTGCCTCCTTACGATATCTGCCGGCACTCTTCAGTGAAGGAGAAAAGGCTCACAATGCCACAGGATCACCGGCTGACTCCTTCCGATATTTGCCAGCACTCTTCAGTGAAGGAGAAAACATTCACAATGCCACAGGATCTCCGGTTGCCTCCTTCTGATATCTGCCGGCACTCTTCAGTGATGGAGAAAAGGCCCACAATGCCACAGGATCACCGGTTGCCTCCTTCTGATATCCACCGGCACTCTTCAGTGAAGGAGAAAAGGCCCACAATGTCACAGGATCACCGGTTGCCTCCTTCTGATATCTGCCGGCACTCTTCAGTGATGGAGAAAAGGCCCACAATGCCACAGGATCACTGGCTGCCTCCTTACGATATCTGCCGGCACTCTTCAGTGATGGAGAAAAGGCCCACAATGCCACAGGATCACCGGTTGCCTCCTTACGATATCTGCCGGCACTCTTCAGTGATGGAGAAAAGGCCCACAATGTCACAGGATCACCGGTTGCCTCCTTCTGATATCCACCGGCACTCTTCAGTGAAGGAGAAAAGGCCCACAATGTCACAGGATCACCGGTTGCCTCCTTCTGATATCTGCCGGCACTCTTCAGTGATGGAGAAAAGGCCCACAATGCCACAGGATCACTGGCTGCCTCCTTACGATATCTGCCGGCACTCTTCAGTGATGGAGAAAAGGCCCACAATGCCACAGGATCACCGGTTGCCTCCTTACGATATCTGCCGGCACTCTTCAGTGATGGAGAAAAGGCCCACAATGCCACAGGATCACCGGTTGCCTCCTTCTGATATCTGCCGGCACTCTTCAGTGATGAAGATATTGGAAGAAGGCAATCGGTGATCCTGTGACATTGTGGGCCTTTTCTCCATCACTGAAGAGTGCCGGCAGATATCAGAAGGAGGCAGCCAGTGATCCTGTGGCATTGTGGGCCTTTTCTCCGTCACTGAAGAGTGCCGGCAGATATCAGAAGGAGGGAACCGGTGATCCTGTGGCATTGTGGGCCTTTTCTCCATCACTGAAGAGTGCCGGCAGATATCGTAAGGAGGCAGCCAGTGATCCTGTGGCATTGTGGGCCTTTTCTCCATCACTGAAGAGTGCCGGCAGATATCAGAAGGAGGTAGCCGGTGATCCTGTGGCTTTGTGGGCCTTTTCTCCATCACTGAAGAGTGCTGGCAGATATCAGAAGGAGGCAGCCAGTGATCCTGTGGCATTGTGGGCCTTTTCTCCATCACTGAAGAGTGCCGGCAGATATCGGAAGGAGGCAACCGGTGATCCTGTGGCATTGTGGGCCTTTTCTCCCTCACTGAAGAGTGCCAGCAGATATCAGAAGGAGTCAACCGGTGATCCTGTGGCATTGTGGGTACTGACCTAAACTCAAGGCCCTATTGACTGTGCACAGTTCTCTCCTTTTCTGAAGACCCTGGTAACTGCTCAGCTTGTGGTGGCCGTTCCGAGAACTTAGTCCTAGCTACACCTCCTGCCTTTGTTTGTAGACGCTGTCTAGGTCCAGAAGAAGAATTGGCGTCATTTTGTTCTTCTTTGTTCCTGGCATCTCCTATGCTCCCCCCCCCCCCCCAGCCCAGTACAGGCTCTGATCTTCATTATAGAGTCGTTTCTGTGACTAAGAACATTTCTGAACAAAGGGTGTCAGTCTTCTGTGCTCTCTATAGAAGTTCCATCACGTTTCCCAAGACATAAGCGGTATAAATGGCCCACCAACCATTCCTTCTCCACCACTGGGGTCTGGGTAAGGCTTTTGATGCTTCACCCATCTGTTTGAGCTCACATTGCCAGTTCCGGTGGCCCCTGGAATGGTCACTTGTTTCTTTAAGGCTTGGACAATGTTGCGTGTGCTATTTGTAGAACCTTCATCATTAGGGCTCCCATGAAGCCATCTAGGAGACCCTTTGTGGCTAAAATCCAGACGATTCCTAAGGGGCTTCTAATAATTTCTCACAGCTGTATCAGGAATGTTGGGAGCCAAACAAATACACAAGTGTTGTCGCTGAATAAAAACAAGTCTTCATCAGTCAAATGTCGGAGGAGCAGAAAATCCCTAATGTGCTGATTATCCATCTGTGTGGGAGAAAATATTCGCCTTTATTTTTACATATGTTATATTTAACCAATCGGCGGGAAAGGGGACACTGTGTGCGGTGAGAGTTGGAAACGTCACAAATTTCAAGTTTTTAAAGTAGAAGTTCGGCCACATCTCAACAACCCGTCCAGCAAGTTCTAGACCTACCCCAGGTTCCACGGAACCCTGGCTGAGAAAGGCTCCTCCCAACCCAATCAGAGGTGTGCTAAACCTGCGTACTGGGAGGGGTCAGCAGTCCAGCAGCTTCTTGAAGTTCCTACACACCTATTTGCCAAATACGTTAGATTGTATGTTGGATGTTGGTCCTCATAGGGGCACAGGAGAGGTGGAAGAACTCCAAGTTAGTCACCAGAGAAATGAAAAAAAGAGGAGAAGCGGGGGAGCCCTTTTGGTGTAGTTATGGGACAATTACTAATGGGTTGTAGGAAGAGTTCCAATGAACAAAGTCGATGTAACTCACATGAGGTGAGTTTGTGAATAGCCAAGTATGAAGGTAAAAGCAACCATCTGAGCATGATTGTGGAGAATATTCCAGCCTCCATGCAGGATACAGGTCACTCTCGATGCCTTGGGGAACCTTGGAGAACCTGAGAACCTCATGCTAGGCCCTTATAGAGGACATCAGGTTGGTGTGGTGAAACACCCATCGAATGATGATATGGCAGAGGCACCCATGGGATCCTGTAACAATGTTACTAGAGTTCTTGTGGCGAAAGGGAGGAGCTATCCGTTTTATTATAAAATATTGATTGCTCATCCCTTGAAACATGATGACTCCAACCACTCTATTGATATCATCACGATACCATGATATCATCGCTGCCACCTCCCCCTCTCTCCCTCTCTCTGTTGGGGTCCCCAAGGTTCTGTCCTCGGGCCCCTTCTCTTCTCCATCTACACCTCCTCCCTTGGCCCACTGATACACTCCCACGGCTTCAACTACCACCTCTATGCCCAAGATACACAAATCTACCTCTCCACCCCTCACCTCACCCCTTCAGTCTCCGCCCGAATCACTAGCCTTCTGAACAACATATCAAATTGGATGTCACTCCAATGCCTCAAATTAAACCTTTCCAAAACCGAGCTCCTAGTTTTCCCCCCACCCCCGCGCCCCCCCCCATCCTCTCCATCAGGACCATCAGTCCTACCCCACAAGCCAAAGTTCTAGGCGTCACCCCAGGTCCAATTGCTGACAAACTCATGCAGGCTCCACCTCCGCAACATCTCCAAAATACATCCGTTCCTAACCCCAGATACTACTAAACTACTCGTTCCCTCCCTTATTATCTCACATCTGGACTACTGCAACTCCCTCCTCACCGGCCTCCCTCATCACAGACTATCCCCGCTTCAGTCTATCCTGAACTCAGCAGGCAGACTCATCCACCTCACCAACCGCTCTGTATCCTCCACCCCCCTCTGTCATTCCCTCCACTGGCCTCCATTCAGTGTCCTCCACCCCTCTCTGTCATTCCCTCCACTGGCCTCCATTCAGTGTCCTCCACCCCCCTCTGTCATTCCCTCCACTGGCCTCCATTCAGTGTCCTCCACCCCCCTTTGTCATTCCCTCCACTGGCCTCCATTCAGTGTCCTCCACCCCTCTCTGTCATTCCCTCCGCTGGCCTCCATTCACTGTCCTCCACCCCTCTCTGTCATTCCCTCCGCTGGCCTCCATTCACTGTCCTCCACCCCTCTCTGTCATTCCCTCCACTGGCCTCCATTCAGTGTCCTCCACCCCTCTCTGTCATTCCCTCCACTGGCCTCCATTCAGTGTCCTCCACCCCTCTCTGTCATTCCCTCCACTGGCCTCCATTCAGTGTCCTCCACCCCTCTCTGTCATTCCCTCCACTGGCCTCCATTCAGTGTCCTCCACCCCTCTCTGTCATTCCCTCCACTGGCCTCCACTCAGTGTCCTCCACCCCCCTCTGTCATTCCCTCCACTGGCCTCCATTCAGTGTCCTCCACCCCCCTCTGTCATTCCCTCCCACTGGCCTCCATTCAGTGTCCTCCACCCCCCTCTGTCATTCCCTCCACTGGCTCCCGATTGCCCAATGCATAGAATTCAAACTCCTAACTCTGACATACAAAGCCATTCATAACTCCGCCCCAAACTACCTCACCGACCTGATGCCCAAATACCACCCAACCCGTAATCTTCGCTCCTCACAAGACCCCCTATTCTCTAGCTCCCTGGTCTCCTCCTCCCATGCCCATCTCTAGGACTTCTCCGGGACTTCCCCCATCCTCTGGAACTCCCTACCCCAATCCATCAGACTGTCACCTTCCCTCCTCACCTTAAGGCACACCCTGAAAACCCATCTCTTCAGGGAAGCCTACCCCGCCCTCACCTAACAGCCGATCTCCTCCTACCACTCCATCCCCCACAGCCACTTCCTCCTGTAGTACCTCTACCCCCTCCCTCCTAGATTGTAAGCTCCCAGGATCAGGGCCCTCGAACCCCTCGTGTTTGGTATTGTTACTGTATTGTCTCATGTACTGTCCCCCGTTGTAATGTACAGCGCTGAGCAAGACTGAAGGGGAGGAGCCAGTACACCTGTGCAAGACTGAAGGGGAGGAGCCAGTACACCTGTGGAAGACTGAAGGGGAGGAGCCGGTACACCTGTGCAAGACTGAAGGGGAGGAGCCGGTACACCTGTGCAAGACTGAAGGGGAGGAGCCGGTACACCTGTGCAGGACTGGAGGGGAGGAGCCGGTACAGCTGTGTAAGACTGAAGGGGAGGAACCTGTAACCTGTACAAGACTGAAGGGGAGGAGCCTGTACACCTGTGCAAGACTGAAGGGGAGGAACCTGTAACCTGTACAAGACTGAAGGGGAGGAGCCGGTACACCTGTGCAAGACTGAAGGGGAGGAGCCTGTACACCTGTGCAAGACTGAAGGGGAGGAGCCAGTACACCTGTGCAAGACTGAAGGGGAGGAACCTGTAACCTGTACAAGACTGAAGGGGAGGAACCTGTAACCTGTACAAGACTGAAGGGGAGGAGCCAGTACACCTGTGCAAGACTGAAGGGGAGGAACCTGTAACCTGTACAAGACTGAAGGGGAGGAACCTGTAACCTGTACAAGACTGAAGGGGAGGAGCCAGTACACCTGTGCAAGACTGAAGGGGAGGAAACTGTAACCTGTACAAGACTGAAGGGGAGGAGCCTGTACACCTGTGCAAGACTGAAGGGGAGGAACCTGTAACCTGTACAAGACTGAAGGGGAGGAGCCGGTACACCTGTGCAAGACTGAAGGGGAGGAGCCTGTACACCTGTGCAAAACTGAAGGGGAGGAGCCAGTACACCTGTGCAAGACTGAAGGGGAGGAACCTGTAACCTGTACAAGACTGAAGGGGAGGAGCCAGTACACCTGTGCAAGACTGAAGGGGAGGAAACTGTAAACTGTACAAGACTGAAGGGGAGGAGCCTGTACACCTGTGCAAGACTGAAGGGGAGGAACCTGTAACCTGTACAAGACTGAAGGGGAGGAGCCGATACACCTGTGCAAGACTGAAGGGGAGGAGCCGCTATACCTGTGCAAGACTGAAGGGGAGGAGACGGTACACCTGTGCAAGACTGAAGGGGAGGAGCCTGTACACCTGTGCAAAACTGAAGGGGAGGAACCTGTAACCTGTACAAGACTGAAGGGGGGGAGCCGGTACACCTGTGCAAGACTGAAGGGGAGGAGCTGGTACACCTGTGCAAAAATGAAGGGGAGGAACCTGTACACCTGCGTAAGACTGAAGGGGAGGAGCCTGTACACCTGTGCAAGAATGAAGGGGAGGAACCTGTAACCTGCACAAGACTGAAGGTGAGGAGCCGGTACACCTGTGCAAGACTGAAGGGGAGCTGATATACCTGTGCAAGACTGAAGGGGAGGAGCCTGTACACCTGCGTAAGACTGAAGGGGAGGAGCCTGTACACCTGTGCAAGACTGAAGGGGAGGAACCCGTAACCTGCACAAGACTGAAGGGGAGGAGCCGGTACACCTGTGCAAGACTGAAGGGGAGGAGCCAATACACCTGTGCAAGACTGAAGGGGAGGAGCCGGTACACCAGTACAAGACTGAAGGGGAGGAACCTGTAACCTGCACAAGACTGAAGGGGAGGAGCCGGTACACCAGTACAAGACTGAAGGGGAGGAGCCGATACACCTCTGCAAGACTGAAGGGGAGGAGCCGGTACACCTGTGCAAGACTGAAGGGGCAAGATCTGAAGTCAGATTTAAGGTTACGGCAGGGTTTCTCAACCAGGGTTCCTCTAGAGGTTTCTTGGGGTTCCTTGAACATGAAGCAATTTCTGCTTTCTCAGATGAATACCCACAGACATCATTGATCTTTTTAGCCATCTTTAAGGGGGGGGAGTCTTCCCAGTGACCATCACACTAATGTACCGTGAGGCTTAGATATAACAATTATTAGCTGGGGTTCACTGAAGACAAGAAGCTATTTCAAGGGTTCCTCCATGATAAAAAGTTAGAGAAAGGCTGGGTTACGATAAAGTTTAGGAAGCATTGTCCATGGTCCATCTGCATCAGTACTTTCTCCAGAGTCAGTGCTCCCCATGTGGGAGATCCTCTGAGCTCTGTCCAGCTCTCCGTCTGGCAGGTCTGGGATCTCCTTTGGGATGAAATTTATACGAGATGATGAGTACCTCAGGGAGATCCCTTCCGGTTCCTCCTGCCACTTATCAGGTCAGAGAAATCTCTGCAGAGTAAATGTGACTGCCAACTATTTAATGAGGAGGTCCCCGGAGCCTCCACCATCCCCAGTGTGGAAACCAGATTCCTCTGAATGGAATAATGAGGTGTAAAAGCTCTAACCATGACCTGGAACGGAAGACATCTGACTTGTATTCTACCAAGCTGATGTCACGGATACGTCTCACCCAGAGAGCCCCCTGAGCTCCGGGTCTCTTCTACAGCTGGCAAGCGGCAAATAAAATGTCCTACAAAATGGAACAAAGACCAATGCCAGAAACATAAAATGGAACCGCTTAGAACTAAAAAAATAAAAAATTCCAGATATAATAATTGTCCTAAACAACCTGATCCTTGTTTCACCATCTTAGATATTAGCAAGGCCGTCGTTTTCTTTCTGGAAAGGTTTTTCCTGTTATTTGATGGCACACCACACATCACGTTTTGTAGATCAATAGAAATCAGACAAATGCATTTTCACACCTACATTTTTTTTTAGAAAACTTTTTTTTTTTTATCGAATAATCTGGTTAGGTCAAAAAAGTTTGAATACAAAGTATATTTTATTTTCTGAATGTAATAGATACTGTAGATAGAAATAGACTATATTGGCCAAGACATCTGAGGACCCCTGACCATCACACCTACAGGTCCTTGAAGAAGACATCTGTGAACCCCTGACCATCACACCTACAGGGCCTTGAAGAAGACATCTGTGGACCCCTGACCATCA